>NC_053023.1:390385332-390500395 GCF_003073215.2 Triticum urartu | reverse complement strand
GGTTGTCGCAACCAGATGTTGGAGCCCAGGAGCCAGACGCCACCGTCGACGACGACTCCTACTACACCGGAGGTGCCTACTACTACATGCTGCCCGCTGACGACGACCAGGAGTAGTTTAGGAGGATCCCAGGCAGGAGGCCTGCGCCTCTTTTGATCTGTATCCCAGTTTGTGCTAGCCTTCTTAAGGCAAACTTGTTTAACTTATGTCTGTACTCAGATATTGTTGCTTCCGCTGACTCGTCTATGATCGAGCTCTTGTATTCGAGCCCTCTGGCTTGTAATATGATGCTTGTATGACTTATTTTATTTGTAGAGTTGTGTTGTGATATCTATCCATGAGTCCTTGATCTTGATCGTACACATTTGCGTGCATGATTAGTGTACGGTCAAATCGGGGGCGTCACAAGTTGGTATCAGAGCCGACTGCCTGTAGGAATCCCCCTTCCAAACTCCTTGGCCGAAGTTGAGTCTAGTTAGTGAAAACTGTTTTACTAACATGGCTGTGTGGCTTACGGGCCCACGTCGCCATTGGGTGGTATTAAGATCTTTTATTCCTCGTCTATACTCTGGGACTCTGATCTCTCTCCTATTCGGGTTAAAATGGTTTTACTAATTCTAACTTTAGGTTCTCGATAATACTTTCTCCCGGAGAGCTCCTCATTCCAGATGATCGTCTACTGCACTAGAAGATTTTGAAGATACTCTTCGACCATTCATACACTTGTTGTTCATACCATTACTCTGAGTTTCTCTTGTTGTTACAAGATGCATCGAATTGCTCTCTGACTTTTAAGAATCCCTTGTACCACTGTCTTGTAGTTCCTTGCCGCAGAAATACCCCTACGGATACTTTCTCACACTTACCGAGTATCCACTCGTCCCCGGTTGTTCATGTGTTTCATAGAAGTCTTCGAAATACCATTCGATCTTCCGATCCTCAGCAACCTATTGCTCTGGAATTTCTTGCTTGCTTTCATTATGATTAATCCCATAAGTGTGGTAATCTTATTGGCATCCTTTGTCATCATCAATTGAGTCCGTTGATTCAATATGTTGCGAATGCTCGCAATCCTCAACCAGATCTTTGAATTCATCCTTCCGGCTCTGGCATCATTTTAAACATGAGCTGGATCTTGACCAATCCAATTGTCGTCGATTGTACCCCTATGCTTACTCAACTTATCCATCCTTAATCAGAGCGTTTGCTTCTGATCCACTGATTTGGAAATCATAATTCCTTTGCGTTTGAGCTTTGGATTAGTCAGTTGTTTCCATAAAATGCCTTTGCATTGTTACTTCCTCTGGTTGTGTGCCGATGCTCACGTCAGCTCTGTTATGGACCGGCAGATCCTTTAATGGACTTTATCCGACAGTGTCCTTCATATTCAATAACCTTGTGAGCCTTCCCTCGGATACATAATGCCTTTGGTAAATGGTATCATCTACTTTCTCAACCTTGCTCTACTTTCGAGCTTGTGATATTTACTCTTGAAACTTGTGGTATATGTTTCTAAGAAGCCCCTATGGGTTGAACATATGCCTTCTCTAAACTGTGTGAACTCTAAAATTTTCACGAGTCATACACTTCTGGTATTTTGCCGGATAAAATTTCAACACTACAACTTCTTCGAAAGTGAGAAGTGAATGAAAGGTTATGCATTGGAGAAGTGGGAGTCGACCTTGAACTTTGTGTTCATGCCCATGGACACGATGTAGATCTTATCATTAAAGCTTCTCTTAAATTAAATTATTCCTTTGGTATAAGTTCATCTTATATCCGGGATCTGGCCTTTTGCAATCGTGGTTCCGACCATGTTCTCCTTTAAATACCATTTCGCGTGCAAGTTTAAGCGCGTGTCTTATGTAGAGCAATACCCCAGTCCAACCTCTACTTTCATCTATCATCGAGTATTACCCCCTCTGGTATCTCGAGATTATCACGGAACTGCATAACTTCTTATGAGTTCTTCTTCAAGTATTCTTTGACTTTCGCTGCATCATCATTGGACTTGATGTCATCGCCGACCGATTACATCTTCATGAAATCTCTCGACAAATGTGTCGTGGTCATCAGCAACATCCCGAGCTCTTCCAAGATATATATCAAATTCTTGATGAGGAATACCATCCTCTCCCCTTGATGATTTTTGTTACCATCGACCACTTTATTGACTTCCCTCCAACACAAACTTGTTCATGTTTTGTGTTATACCTTGAGTTCCTTGCTATCCCACATTTGTTCTTCTTTACCTTGGAGTATTACCATCTTTAATGTCAAGAAAGTTGTGAGGATTTCATCACCTCTTAAGGATTCTTGATACAGGTAATACTTCTCACCATCACCTTTCTTTCTTGGTCCCCGTGTTGGTTCTAACCGGGATTCCAACAAGTGAACGGTACTACGTGGATTTTGTACTTCTAACAACCCTATTGCTTTAAAGTTGATGGTCGATAGTTCGTTCTTAGGCTATTGGTTGTTGAACCACCATTCTAACGTTGATCATGCTACCTAAGCCCATCTTTCGGGTGCACCTTTCAATCAATATTCAATTGTGTATGCTTTCCTCGAGCATACATCATTATATTATATCATTTGATCTGACAAATGATATCTCCTTGTTCACATAATTGTGGAAACCCATCCTTTCGAAATCTCGATGAATTGTCACTGAGTTCATCAACTACCTCCTTATTCCTTCATTGGTTTAATGATGAGCTCTTGTTCTGGAACTCCCTTCCATAGTACATTTCGTGAGAATCTTACAATGTCTTCTCGTCAAATTGTGTTGCACCTTTTCTTCTCAGGCATCCAAATGTCTCAGGTATCCTGGCACCAATCAGATCTGAATCTTGGCCAGATATGATGGTTGGAACATGTTTCCAAGAGTTATACATTGGTCTTTATATGACCTGGTAAAGTGATGTCATGCCTAGCACACCTGACCGGAGGACCTATTGTTATAGTTTCCTTTTGGCAAGGTTAGTCATTCTTCCGTGAGGAAATTGTAAGACTTATTCTATAAGTTGTTCCTAATGGATCCTTTTTGTCTCCAAAGTCTGATCTTCACCTGTTGACCATGTCAATGCTATCTCAAAGCATGTCTATGGTACTCCGATTTTCAATAGGAACATTTGAAGCCCAATGTTAAATGTTTCCTGCTCAATTATCCAAACACCGTTGTATGGGTAATGTCATGAAAATTCTCTCCCGTACCTAAAGAGTTTTCTACATTATATCCTGTCATGGATATCATGCTCTACTTGTCTTTGGGAAGAATATACCTTTGAAATATGTGTTTAAACCCATTTTCCTTTCCTTTGTTCTATTTAATCTGATAATCATATTTGCCTTTCCATTGGTTGGCTTAACGCGTCTTGTGATCTATATGATCTAAGCGGTAATATTCTCCTGCTTATGTAAACACCTCGGTGTACAATTCTGTCAGCAAGACCTTGTTACTATTGTTGATGGCATTTCGGTAGCCACCGATGGGCGAGAACCTTGCCTATTGGCCCGCCTCGTTCAACGGGCAGGAAAATGGTTCGCTTCGTCCCTCGCCCTTGGTATCGATGTTGTTGCCGACATAGCTGACAGGCTATCCTCTGACATGCCTTGCTTACATGATCTTGCAAGACGTCACTACCCTTCCTACTTTAACCCACATGGTGGGCCCATAACCCATAGTTCCACAGGATCGAAACCTGACTCTCCTATACACCCCCTATTCCAAAAGTTATTCCTCGTGCGTGGCCTTGTATGTAATTCACGGACCACCGTCCTAGTGATCTATTCTGGTAACAGACGCAATACTCAATCTCGTTGCTCTGGACCCCTTTCGCGTGTTGTTTCAGACATCGAACGATTGCCTATCCGTTTGAAACTTCTCATGGTACCTTCACACCTTACTCTTGATGTATTTTATATGTTCAACTCGAGAGATAATCTTATATTCATTCATGGGTTATGCCCAGATTGTTTCCCTCATAAGCATTCTGTCATAGCCAAGCTGCCCCTTACCTATTCGTAAGTACGTTGGAGTTCCCGAAGAAAAGGATGACTTCACCATGATGACCTGAAGCGGAGAAATGAAAACATCAATGTAATGTATCGACCATTTCGAGAAGAGCAAGCAAGACCGAGAAAACTCGTAAGAATTTCGTAACTAGATCTTTCCCCCTTACTCCCCTCTTAAAGCTCGGGACGAGATTTCTTGTAGTGGAGGAGAATTGTGACGCCCGGGTATTTGAGCTACAGTAAACCTCTGTTAATGATGCCACGTCACGATGGTTACTGTTGCTAATCTCGTGTTAGTTCGAAACCGATTCAAATTCAAATTCAAAATCGAGTCAAACGGTAAATTCTTCAAACATTAAAACTAAAATGTTCAAAATGGGACAAATAAATCCTAAGTCCAAATGGTGGAGGAACCACATTTTAGTAAAAAGATTTAAAGCACTAAAATGATTTAAACAGTAGCTAAACAACATTTAAATGACTTTGGTATTTTATAAAATACTAGACTGTTTTTATCAGGGTAAAACTTTTTATAGTAGTGGATTGTTCTGAAACATTATTTTAGGGGCTATACATATATTTGTCTAAAATTAAAATTAATGTTTAACTAAAATAAAACAAAAAAAAGAAAATTATGAAAAGGTACAAAAAGGAAAGGAATAAAACAACCCAACCCCACTGGGCCTCTCGGCCCAGCTGCTAGCTAGGCCAAACCCCAGGGCGGCCCACCCCCTGCCTACTAACCCACTCCCCCCCGAAACCCTAGCGGCCCCTCCCCACTTCCCCCACGATTCCCCCCCCCCCACGACCTCTCCCACTCCCCATTCTGGATCGGGTCGGGGCACCCGACGCCCTGGTCGCCCGATGCCCCGGCACGTCCCCGCCACCCCACTGCCGCGCCGGTAGCGCCCACCGCACGTCCTTCCATAGGGCTGAGCCTCCCGCTCTCTAACCGAGTGCCTGCGAGCTCTCCGACGCAGCGTCTTGGCGAGCTGAAGCGCTCCAATGAACCCGGTCGCTTACGTCGCGCGCCCCGAGCCTTGTCCTCCCGATTCACAGCCGCGCGCCTACGGAGCTCTCACGGAACACCGGCCTCGGAGCCCGGAGCGCAAGCCGCGCAGCGAGGGACCTCGCGCCGGGATGGAGTCGGCTGCGCTCTAGCCGGTCGGCCTCATCTGCTCAGATCAGACGTGTCTCCTGTCGCGTCATCCTGCGCTCCGACCCCCGCTGCGCATACCCTAATGCCGCCAGTGAGCTGCCCCCTCTCCCCTCTCCCCTGCGCGCCCAGCCCCTCCCCCCGTGCTCAGCTCCGTCGCTCGCCGCTGCCCGTGGACGGCCGCAACCGGCCAACCCCGCGGCGCCCCGCTCACGCGTCTCGCTCCGGCGCCCCACCTTCGGCCTCCTTCCCGTACGCGCGCCAATCGCTGCACCGCCGCTTCCTGCCTTGCTCTGCTGCTACTCGCTAACGCCGCCGCCTGTAGCCCGCCTCCGGCCGGCCGTTGCCCGCTGGAGCACCCCGCCGTTTGGCCACCGCTGCTACTAGTCGTGGGCACCGGAGCCCTTGGCTCCCGTGCGCGTCCAGCTGCCCGGCTGTGGCCGCCGGCGCCTGGTGCCCCTGTGAGCCCAGCCGGCCTCCCCTGTTGACTTAGCGCTAACTAACCCCCTAACCAGACACTGACAACGGGCCCCACTGGCACTAATTAACCTCAGTTTGAAATAATCACAAATAACTAAAATATTAAAACTGTGAGAATGACAGCTGGGCCCCACTACCCAGGTGTTGACCAGTCAAATGTTGACTGGTCAACTGGGTCCCCCTGGCCCACTTGTCAGCCTCTGTGTACATTCTGTGTACACAGGGCTGGGTACCCATAGCATTTTGTCTATTAATTTTGAATTAGTAATAATTTCAGAAAATGAATAAAACTTTGAAAAATCATATAAAATAATCTGTAACTCGGATGGAGAAACTTTGTACATGAAAGTTGCTCAGAACGACGAGACGAACCCGGATACGCAGCCCGTTCATCCGCCACGCACCCCTATCATGTCAAACTCGCAACTTTCCCCCTCCGGCTCCTCTGCCCGAAAACACGAAACACCGGGGATACTTTCCCGGATGTTATCCCCCTTCACCGGTATCACCTACTACCATGTTAGGGCACCTGTAACGTCGTTACTTGTCATGTCATGCATCAGTATGCATATGCTTGCTTATATATTTATTGTTTCTCCCCCCTCTTCTCTCGATAGACACCGAGACCGACGCCGCTGCTACCCAGTACGACTACGGTGTTGACGACCCCTCTCTCTTGCCAGAGCAACCAGGCAAGCCCCCCCCCTTGATCACCAGATATCGCCTACTCTTCTCTATATTCTTGCATTAGAGTAGTGTAGCATGTTACTGCTTTCCGTTATTCCTATCCTGAGGCATAGCCTGTCCTTGCTACTACTGTTGTTACCATTACCTGCTATCCTACTGCTTAGTATAGGATGCTAGTGTTCCATCAGTGGCCTTACACTCTTGTCCGTCTGCCATGCTATACTACAGGGCCGTGATCACTTCGGGAGGTGATCACGGGCATATACGATATACTTTACACAGTTACATTACCTGTGATACTGTTCGGAGGTGGGGGCTGAAGGGGCAGGTGGCTCCATCCCGGTAGAGGTGGGCCTGGGTTCCCGACGACCCCCGACGGTTACTTTGAGGCGGAGCGACAGGGCAGGTTGAGACCACCTAGGAGAGAGGTGGCCTGGCCCTGGTCGATGTTCACGGATACTTAACACGTTTAACGAGATCTTGGTATTTGATCTGAGTCTAGCTACTGGCCTATACGCACTAACCATCTACGCGGGGACAGTTATGGGCACTCGACGTCGTGGTATCAGCCGAAGCACTTCGTGACGCCAGCGACTGAGCGGCGCGCGCCGGGTTGGACCGCGTAACATGACTTCCTTTGTAATGGAGGTTGCTAGGTCTGTTCTCCGGCCGCGTACGCAACATGCAGGTGTGCTATGGGCGATGGGCCCAGACCCCTGTGCGCTTAGGTTTAGACCGGCGTGCTGGCCTCTCTGTTGCGCCTAGGTGGGGCTGCGACGTGTTGATCTTCCGAGGCCGGGCATGACCCAGAAAAGTGTGTCCGGCCAAATGGGATCGAGCGTGTTGGGTTATGTGGTGCACCCCTGCTGGGAAGTTAATCTATTCGAATAGCCGTGATCTTCGGTAACAGGACGACTTGGAGTTGTACCTTGACCTTATGACAACTAGAACCGGATACTTAGTAAAACACACCCTTCCAAGTGCCAGATAAAATCGGTGATCGCTCTCTCACAGGGCGACGAGGGGAGGATCATCGGTTAGGATTATGCTATGCGATGCTACTTGGAGGACTTCAGTCTACTCTCTTCGACATGCTGCAAGACGGAGGCTGCCAGAAGCGTAGTCTTCGAAAGGACTAGCTATCCCCCCTTATTCCGGCATTTGCAGTTCAGTCCACATATGATAGCCTTATTCCAGTTGATACCAATGCATACATATGTAGTGTAGCTCCTTGCTTGCGAGTACTTTGGATGAGTACTCACGGTTGCTTTCTCCCTCTTTTCCCCCTATCCCTTCTACCTGGTTGTCGCAACCAGATGTTGGAGCCCAGGAGCCAGACGCCACCGTCGACGACGACTCCTACTACACCGGAGGTGCCTACTACTACGTGCTGCCCGCTGACGACGACCAGGAGTAGTTTAGGAGGATCCCAGCAGGAGGCCTGCGCCTCTTTCGATCTGTATCCCAGTTTGTGCTAGCCTTCTTAAGGCAAACTTGTTTAACTTATGTTTGTACTCAGATATTGTTGCTTCCGCTGACTCGTCTATGATCGAGCTCTTGTATTCGAGCCCTTAACATGGCAAGAGCAAGTTCATAGGGTGCATGGATCACTAGCAAAACACATGGCAAAAATGCACTTCATGTTAACAATCTGCCAGCAACAACGTTTAGCAAAAGTAGAGCATGGTAATGGCAAGCTACACTACCCCATAATTACAACCAGAGGCAAGAATGGATAGAGCATAACCATATCTTCAAAACACTCTTACTGAACTTCATCAAAATGTGCATGGATCTACTTGTGGCAACAAGTCAACATAACAACATAATGTAACAAGAAAAGACTTAGCAGAAATACTAAGTGTCTGAAATCAGCAACATCATGTGGCCTACTTTGCATGCTTGTTCTAGTAACCACAGAGCTCATAAAAATACAAGGCTTGCACCACTGCAAAGATGGCATGAAGATGCTCGAAAAACATGTAGACATGATGCTCAAAGGACGCACACACAAAATGCTATGAATATGACAAATTGGCAAGTTATGATGGATTCCAGCAGACAACATCATATAGCACTTTTGTAACGAAGATTAAGGCATCAATATGGATAGTAACATGCATTAAAGTGACACTATCATGAAGAGCATCACGAGATGAACATTTCGGTATATAATATGCGCAAATCGGAGCTATGAGCATGGGGATATGGCATGACAAACATGTGCACATGAGGTAGAAATTCGGGGACTTGGAAGATATTTTCAACCTTAGATCTAGGGTTTGCACGCGTCCCAATGTTGGTCGACGAGGTCGCCGGAGATGAGGGAGGCGGCGGCCTGAGCTTGAGGGAGAGGTGCTCCGGCGAGGGAGGGTCAACGGAGGCGGTCGCCGGTGAGGTAGGGTGGCCGGATCCGGCGACGGACTGCGCCGGCGAGGCCGAGTGGCAAAGGCGGCGCCGCGGCATGGTGGAGCGGTGCCAGCGACCGGGCGGCGGGGTGGCGCTACAGCGCCATGGAGCAGCGAGTTCGGGCGGCGGCGTGCGGCGGACGAGCGGGAGGCGGCGGACGGCGTCAAGCGGCGGCGCCCGCGGGCCGGGAGGGCCCCGCGCGGGCCTGGCGGGCCGACGGCGGTGGGAGCGAGCGGAGGCCATGTGGCAGGTACTGATTCGTTGGGGCGCGATGGTGGACGCGTTCGGTCGTCGGCGGACATGCCCGGCGGCGCGGAGGAGGGTGGAGCTAGGGTTTGGACCCGGATTTGGATGGGGGAAGGCATATTTATAGGTAGGGGGAGCTAGGAGAGTCCAAATGAGGTGCGGTTTTCACCCACACAATCGTGATCCAACGACGGAGAGTATGGAGGGGGTTTAGATGGGTAGTGGGCTGTTGTGGAGGGGTGCTGGGCTGCAATGAGAGAGGGGTTTTTGCGGTTACCCGGTTAACCATTGGGGCATCAAACGACCTCCAAATGGAACAAAATTTGACAGGCAGCCTATCGTTGATGTACCAAGGCCATTCGACAAATCTCGGCCCATTCCGAGAAAGTTTTTCTCCCGCTCACGAAACAAGATCTGAGGAGTGCAACAGGTGCATGTGTGAGTGTTGGATTCCAAAACGGACAATGGGGAAAATGACCAGATGCATGAGACGAACACGAATGCAAATGAGATGCACATGATGACATGAGATGAAATGCATGACATGAACGAAATATGAAATGAAAGACAAAACCTAGCCACGAAGGAAATAACATATCACATAGCTGGAAAATGGCAAGAGTTGGAGTTACAATTATGGAATGTTACATCCGGGGCATTACAACTCTCCACCACTACAAGAGGATCTCGACCCGAGATCTAGGACTGAAAGAACTCCGAATATTCGGAACGGAGGTGATCCTCGCGCTCCTAGGTGGCTTCTCGGTCGGAATGGTGCGACCAGTTAACTTTCAGGAATTTTATCGACTTGTTGCGAGTTTCGCGCTTGGTTCCTTCAAGAATGGCAATGGGGTGCTCATGATAAGACAAATCTCCTTGGAGATCAATCTCTTCGAAGTTGATAGTGCACTCAGGTGTCTTGAAGCACTTGCTAAGCTGTGACACGTGAAACACATCGTGCACATTTGTGAAGTTGAACGATTGATAGGCGAGGTCAGCTCTTTTGCCAATGATCTTGAAAGGACCCACATATCTCGGGGCAATCTTCCCTTTGATACCGAAGCATTGAGTGCCTTTCATTAGAGAGGCGCGGAGGTAGACATGGTGTCTGATCTCGAAAGACAAGTCACGGTGCTTGCTATCATAGTAACTCTTCTGGTGCGATTGCGCGGCTTTGAGATTTTCACGAATGACTTTACATGTTTCTTCAGCTTCTGTGATCAAGTCATTGCCAAGAAGTTGGCGTTCACCAGTCTTGGACCAGTTGAGAGAACTACAACACTTTCTGCCATATAGAATTTCGAATGGGGCCTTGCCCGAACTTGCTTGGAAGCTATTGTTGTAGGAGAACTCGACATATGGGAGGCAATCTTCCCACTTCATACCAAAAGAGATGACACAAGCTCTGAGCATGTCTTCGAGGATTTGATTGACTCGCTCGACTTGGCCACTTGTTTGAGGATGAAAAGCTATGCTGAAGCGAATGCTGGTGCCCATGGCCTTCTGGAAGGAGTCCCAAAACTTGGAAGTGAAAATGCTTCCACAATCTGAAGAGATCTATTGCGAAATACTGTGCAACGAGACAATTCTGGAGGTGTATAGCTCTGCCAACTGAGCTGCCGTGATAGATTCTTTGATTGGAAGGAAATGAGACACTTTTGTAAGCTTGTCGATGACAACGAAGATAGCATCGTTCCCATGCTTGGAATTGGGAAATCTAGTGACAAAGTCCATTTCGATATGATCAAACTTCCATTCTGTAATAGCAATAGGTTGGAGGAGACTAGCTGGTCGTTGATGTTCTGCTTTCACCCTTCGAAAGACATCACATTCATTCACGAATTGAGCAATTTCTCGCTTCATTCGAGTCCACCAATACGACTGCTTGAGGTCATGGTACATCTTCGAACTGCCTGGATGAATGGAAAGAATAGAATTGTGCTCTTCGTTCATTATGACCTTCCTTAGATCACCTTTAGGAACCACAATCCTGTCCTCGAAGAATAAGGTGTCCTTGTCATCAATGCGATAGCACTTGTATTTGGATAAGCCCTTGGAAATACCGTGTTTCAACTTCTTCACCATGGGATCAAGGAGTTGTGCCTCACGAATTTGATCTTCCAAAGTTGGAGTGACTTGAAGGTTGGCAAGAAAACCTTGAGGAACAACTTGGAGGTTGAGCTTGCGGAAAGATTCACAAGATCCGGTTGGAATGGCTTGAGAATTAAGCTATTGCAATAATCCTTTCTGCTCAAAGCATCTGCATTCACATTGGCCTTGACCGGAGTATATTCAATACTTGGATTGTACTCTTGAATCATTTCGACACAACAAGTTTGCTTGAGGTTGAGGTTGGGTTGAGTGAAGACATATTTGAGGCTCTTGTGATCGGTGAAGATGTCCACTTGCCTTCCCAACAAGAGATGTCTCCATGTTAGTAATGCATGGACAACTACCGCCAACTCAATCTCGTGAGTGGGGTAGTTCCTTTCGTTTGACTTAAACTGACGAGAAGTATAGACCACAACTTTCTTCTCTTGCATTAACACGGCACCGAGACCTTGCAAGAAGGCATCCTAGAAAACTTCGAATGGCTTGGACTCATCAGGAGGAGTTAAGACAGGAGCTGAGATGAGTTTCTCCTTGAGAGTTTTGAAAGCAATGTCACACTCAGGAGTCTAGGAATATTTGACGTGCTTCTGGAGGAGGTTGGAAAGAGGCTTAGCAATCTTTGAGAAATTCTCAACAAATCTTCAGCAATAGCTTGCAAGCCCAAGGAAACTGCGGAGCTGCTTGACATCCCGAGGAGGCTCCTAGTTCACAATTGCAGAAACCATCTATGGATTAACAGCAATGCCCTTGGCAGAGATGATGTGACCACGGTAAAGAACTTCATCAAGTGAAAACTCATATTTGGAGAACTTTGCGTAGAATTGATACTCTTTGAGCTTGTCGAGCACCAATCGCAAATGTTTGGCATGATCCTTCTTATTCTTGGAGAACACCAAGATATCATCGAGATACACCAGAACGAATTCATTTGTGTAGGGGTTGAAGATGAAGTTCATAATATGAGAGAATGTTGGAGGGGTATTTACAAGGCCAAAAGACATGACAGTATATTCATAAGAACCAAAGCTTGTTCTGAATGCTGTCTTAGGGATATCTTCTTCATGAATGCGAGTCTGATGATAACCCATACAGAGGTTAAGCATGGAAAACACCTTTGCACATTTCAGTTGCTCGAATAGCTCATTGATGTTGGGAAGTGTGTACTTGTTCTTGATTGTCTTCTTGTTCAATGGACGGTAATCAATGCGAAGTCGGTCCGTGCCATCCTTCTTCTAGACAAAAGGAACACCACAACCCCACGGAGATGAACTCGGTCTGATCAGACCCAGACGCTCTTGTTCATCAAGCTGTTTCTTCAATTCTTTTAGCTCTTTTAGCCCAAGCTTGTATGGCCACTTGCAAACAGGTTCTATACCGGGCTCAAGATCGATAACGAACTCAACTGGCCGGTGAGGAGGCATACCCGGAAGCTCTTCTAGAAAGACATCTTGGTACTCACAAACAACTGAAATCTGAGAAATAGCATCTAACTCGCCCTTCTCATTGAGGGAAAGCAACCGAATGGTTTCATAACGAGCGGCATAGATGATCACATCCTCAGAAGAGTGTGTCAATTTAATCTCCCTGGCAGCACAATAAAGGAAGGCCTTGTGGTGAAAAAGCCAATCCATGCCGAGAATTAGATCAATATCAAAGTCGCCGAGAATAATTGGGGAAGCCAGGAATTTATAGTTGCCCATCTTGATACCGACATTCGAAACCAACATGCTAGAGCTCAAACGCTTTGCCGGAGAAGCAACTTGCAATGCTCTAGGTATTACCTCTGTGTCAAAATTGTGCTTTGATGCAAATGGATATGACATGAAAGAATGTGATGCACTAGAATCAAATAAGACTTTTGCAAGAATATCATTAACTGGAAGATTACCCATGATCACTTCTGAAGAATCCTCTGCTTGGGCTGAATTCATCATGTTCACCCTTGCAGACTTGGGATTATGCTTGACAACTGCATTGCTTGAAGACCTCATCGGAGGAGGAGGTGGAAGGCGCCTTTGGTTGAAGCACTTGTTTGCATAGTGACTTTTCTGCTGACACATGTCGCAAGTAACCTATGAGAGTGGACGATGATAAGGAGGAGGAGCACCTATCCTCGGAGCTTGAGTCTGAGACTTGTTCTGATAGCCTAGGTTGTGTGGGTGGGAAGATCCATGGCCACCTTTATTCTTCTGCTGGTAATGCTGACGAAACAGAGGAGGTGGAGGAAGCCAAAACTTCTATTGCTTAGCTTCCACTTGTGAGGAAGAAGAAGACTGAACTGCATCCCTGATTCTCTTCTTTGAAGCCTCACACTTGAGCTGAGCAACTTCTTGCTTGAGGGCCATGTTATAGAACTGATCGAACTGAATAGGCTCAACAAGAACGAGAGCTAACTGCAAATTCTCTCTGAGGCCACCCCTGAAGTGATAGATCATGCTCTTTTCATCAGGAACGTCCTGCCTTGTGAAGCGAGCAAGTTTTTGAAACTGGATGTTGTATTGATACACGGACATGCTTCCTTGCTTGAGATTGTGGAATTCCTCACACTTGCTCTCAACAACACTTGTTGGAATGCGATGAGCTTTAAAGTTCCAGCAGAAGTCATCCCAGGTAATCACTCGACCTCCTCTGGAATCTTTGTATTGCTGATACCAATCAGCTGCTTGGTCCTTGAGTTGAAAACAAGCGAACTTGACGAAGTCCTCAGGCCTGACATTGCTACATTCAAAATGCTTGCTGATGTCCATGAGCCAGTCATCAGCGTCCATGGCCTCAACACAATTGCTGAAAGACTTTTGCTGATTTGCAAGAAACTATTGAGGGTAGAAAACTGAGGTTGATTGTTGAATTGGCCTTGACCTTGATTCCCTTGGTTGCCCTGACCTTGGTTGCACTCTTGCAAGAGTTGCAAAAGCATCTGGGTATTGGGGTTGGTGGCTGCCATGATAACTTTCCATGCCTCCGGAGGCGGATGAGGTGGCAGCGGTGGAGGGTTCGCCTGATCCCCATCATTGCGGTCCAGATTCAGACGTGTTGGAGGAGCTATCCTGAATAGGGTGACATTCGTTAGAACCATGATAGACCGATAGACAAGCTGAATCAATGGATATAAATTGCAACAAAAAGTCTTCACAATAAACATTCAAACAGAGATTGAATGAATGAACTCCAAAGTTAACAATACACGACCATTAAGGTGAGAAGCCACTTGAAAAGAGATAGACGAATGAAATAACAAGGTACAACTGGAACAAATAAGTGGTAAGGATTACCCAATCACATACCAATTATCTGCTGGAAGAATAACTAAGAGATACTTGAATTCCCACCTATAAACTCCCGAAATTTTTTGGTTATGCAATCTGGTGTTGGGGATACACGGAGGCACACTATATATCACACAACTAACAAGCCTTGCGCTCCAACTGTATCCATCCGTCAACACATAACCAAGAAAACTCCGGAAATCATGTACCTCAACCTTCGAAAAGCATATGTTATACGAGCTACGGCAATACTCCCGAACTACCTCCCTAGTACTGCGTGGCTTCGAGGATATCTCACCACTAACTACATAAAAGAGATTTTCGATGTCGGCGAACTCAGGTATTCTAGAACAGCAACGATAAAATTGTGACGACAACACCTCGGAGCTCAACTCCCTGGGACACTGCCACAACCCCTAAATGTAAGGAGGCACCAAGAACAATGTTCTCGTCACAAGAATATCGGAACGATCCCAAGATACCCGCATGATCCTAATTTTTTAGTGAAAATGAGGAGATGAAAGTCAAAACATCTACATCAGGAGACCTCACCAGAGCGATGAAGGGGGCTGAGGAGTAAAAAGAATCCTACTCTCTGATATATATAATCCTAAGACTCAAAACATTTTTGTTCTAGACTCTACTCTCTGATTACCAACTTGTAACGCCCAAGATGCGGCTATATCTCCCACGTGTCGAGGCACGACTTAGAGGCATAACCGCATTTTGGTTTTGTCGTAAGAAGTTTCATCTTCACACAATCCCATGTAATGAACAAGGAAGTAAATTGTTGGCTTACAATCTCCACGTCACACAAAGATCAAATAATTCATACATCATTCGGAGTACACACATAGTCCGACGATGGACGGAACCAAATGAAAAGAAGACAACCCCAAATGCTAAATCCCGATCATCCCAAACTGGGCACCACTACTGATCATCCAGAAACGAAACATAGTAATGCCCAAGGTCTTTGTCGAACTCCCACTTGAGTTCGGTGGTATCACCTGCACTGGTATCATCGGCACCTGCAACTGTTTTGGTAGTATCTGTGAGTCACAAGGACTCAGCAATCTCAAAATCTGCGAGATCAAGACTATTTAAGCTTATGGGTAGGATGTGGTCATGGGGTGGAGTTGCAGCAAGCGCTAGGCAAATATGGTGGCTAACATACGAGTACAAGTGTAAGATGAGAAACTACGCAACAGATGTAAAGCTAGAAGTGATCAAGAAGTGATCCTGAACTAATTACGTTCATACATAACCCAACCGTGTTCACTTCCCGGACTCCGCCGAAAAGAGACCATCACGGATTACACACGCGGTGGATGCATTTTAATTAAGTCAAGTGTCAAGTTCTCTACAACCGGATATTAACAAATTCCCATCTACCACATAACCACGAGCATGGCTCTCGAAAGTTTATACGCTACAGGGGTGTCCCGACTTAGCCCATCACAAGCTCTCATGATCTGCGAAGGATATTCCTTCTCCCAGAATAACCCGACCAGTCTCGGAATCTTGGTTACAAGACATTTCGACAATGGTAAAACAAGACCAGCAAGACCGCCCGGATGTGCCGACAAATCCCGATAGGAGCTGCACATATCTCGTTCTCAGGGCACACCGGATGGGACAAGCTACAAGTAAAACTAACCCTCAAGTTTCCCCGAGGTAGCCTCGCACTGCTCGGTTTGGACCAACACTTAGAGGAGCACTGGCCCAGGGGGTTGAATTAAGATAATCCTCGGGTTAATTACTCCCTAGGAAAATTTTAGTTGTTATTAAGCAAATGGTAGAACCAAGGTTGGGCCTTGCTGGAGGAGTTTTATTCAAAGCGAACTGCCAAGGGGGTCCCATAACGCCAACCGCGTAAGGAACGCAAAATCAAGGAACATAACACCGGTATGACGGAAACTAGGGCGGCAAGAGTGGAACAAAACACCGAGCAAAAGGCCAACCCTTCCACCCTTTGCCAAGTATATAGATGCATTAATTAAATAAGAGATATTGTGATATCCCAACATATCCATGTTCCAAACATGGAACAACCTGCTCTGCACCTGCAACTAGCAACGCTATAAGAGGGGCTGAGCAAAAGCGGTAACATAGCCAAACAACGGTTTTCTAGGAAGGTGGGCTAGAGGCTTGACATGGCAATATGGGAGGCATGGTAAACAAGTGGTAGGTGGCGCGACATAGCAATAAAACAAACAACTAGCAAGCAAAGATAGAAGTGATATTTGGGGTAATGATCATCTTGCCTGCAAAGTTCTCAGGGTTGTCGAAAGCTTGCTACTCGTAAACGTACTCAACAGGATCCTCATTCACGAACGTGTCTCCCGGCTCTACCCAAAGCTAGAACACAAGCAACGAAACAATAATCAATCACGATGCAATGCACAAGCAACATGATGCAAGACATGACATGGAATGCAAGATATGATGTGCAATGCATATGGGTACTCCAGAAGGGAAAAGGATGAGCATGGCGTCAACTTGGCAAACCAAGCATGCCACTGGAAAGATGGAGTGATTTCGGTCAAAATTGATATAAGGACCACCGGAAACGGATGCACGGTTTGCAAATGATGAGCAAAACAAGAATGATGCAAAACTGCGCTTAACAACATCATAGCACTTAAAATGCCTCATGAAACTATGCTACAACACTCCAACATAGCAACAAAGCACATGGAAGTAAAGTACAGGTGAAGCTCTACAAATCATGAACATTGAGCTTCTGGTAGAACTCACTAGAACAAGCATAAAACAGCATGGCAAAAATGCATATGACAATAGTTTAACAGAGTGAAAATACTGAACATGGCGTAATTAGCATCAGGCAGCAATGCTTAGAGCTAGCAAACAACATGCTATATGAACATATCATGGCAAACAAAGGTATGGTATGCTAGTAATAAAGGCAATGAACAAAGCTCCCTAACTAAACTTTAGCCAAAGATGCATAGAAAAGATGGTAGCATCAATGCAAACATGGCAAGTGATATGAAAAGTTTCAGACTTAGTAGAAAAACATAGCATGGCAGAAACAGATTCCTGATAGCAACTTTGCAAGCTCATGCCACTCACCACAAACCATTACATAGCATCACAAGGTACCCAACAGTAATAAGACACATTTATGAAGCTAACCATGGCAAGAGCAAGTTCATAGGGTGCATGGATCACTAGCAAAACACATGGCAATAATGCACTTCATGTTAACAATCTTCTAGCAACAACGTTTAGCAAAAGTAGAGCATGGTAATGACAAGCCACACTACCCCATAATTACAACCAGAGGCAAGAATGGATAGAGAATAACCATATCTTCAAAACACACTTACTGAACTTCATCAAAATGTGCATGGATCTACTTGTGGCAACAAGTCAACATAGCAACATAATGTAACAAGAAAAGACTTAGCAGAAATACTAAAGGTCTGAAATCAGCAACATCATGTGGCCTACTTTGCATGCTTGTTCTAGTCACCACAGAGCTTATAAAAATACAAGGATTGCACCACTAAAAAGATGGCATGAAGAGGCTCCTAAAACATGTAGACATGATGCTCAAAGGATGCACAAACAAAATGCTATCAAAATGACAAATCAGCAAGTTATGATGGATTCTAGCAGACAACATCATATAGCACTTTTGCAATGAAGATTAAGGCATCAATATGGATAGTAACATGCATGCAAATGACACTAGCTTGAAGAGAATCACGAGATGAAAATTTCGATATATAATATGCGCAAATCAGAGCTATGAGCATGGAGATATGACATGACAAACATGTGCACATGAGGTAGAAATCTGGGGACTTAGAAGATATTTTCAACCTCAGATCTAGGGTTTGCACGCATCCCGAGGTTGGCCGACGAGGTCGTCAGAGATGAGGGAGGCGGCGGCCTTAGCTTAAGGGAGAGGTGCTCCGGCAAGGGGATCGACGGAGGCGATCGCCGGTGAGGTGGGGTGGCTGGATCCGGCGACGGACGACGCCAGCGAGGCCAAGCGGCAGAGGTGGCGCGGGCGCACACGTTGATCGCGCGGCGGGGCAGCGCTGTGGCGTGGTGGAGCGGCGATGGCGACCGGGCGACGAGGCGGCGCGGCTGCATGGTGGAGTAGCGAGTCCGGGCGGCGGCGTGCACGGGCCGGGAGGGCCCCGCACGGGCTTGGTGGGCCGGCGGCGGTGGGAGCGGGCGGAGGCCACGTGGCAGGTGCTGATTCGCTGGGGCGAGGCGGCGGACACGTCCAGCCATCGGCAGACGTGTCCGACGGTGCAGAGCAGGGTGAAGCTAGGGTTTGGACCTGAATTTGGACGGGGGAAGGCATATTTATAGGTAGGTGGAGCTAGGAGAGTCCAAATGAGGTGCGGTTTTCACCCACTCGATCGTGATCCAATGATGGAGAGCATGGAGGGGGTTTAGATAGGCTAGTGGGCTATTATGGAGGGTTGCTGGGCTGCAATGAAAGAGGGGTTTTCGCGGTTACCCGCTTAACCGTTGGGGCATCAAACGACGTCCAAATGGAACGAAATTTGATAGGCGGCCTACCGAGGATGTACCAAGGCCATTGGACAAATCTCGGGCCATTCCAAGAATGCTTTTCTCCCGCTCACGAAACGAGATCTAAGGGGTGCAACGGGTGCATGTGTGAGTGTCGGATTCCGAAACGGACAACGGGGAAAATGACCGGATGCATGAGACGGACACGAACGCAAATGAGATGCACATGATGACATGAGATGAAATGCATGACATGAACAAAATACGAAATGAAAGACAAAACCCAGTCACGAAAGAAATAACATATCACATAGCCGGAAATGGCAAGAGTTGGAGTTACAATTATGCAATGTTACATCCAGGGCATTACATTAATATTATTCTCAAGATCAGAGGTGTTCCTATTATTATTATTAGAAGTATTTCCATAGGAATTACCATAATTATTAGAGGAATTACTAGGAAAAGGCCTAGGATTAAAATTACCTCTGTAAGCATTGTTATTGAAATTGTTTCGTGAGATAAAATTCACATCTACGGCATCACTATTTTGCTCAATCAAAGTAGACAAAGGAATATCATTGGAATCAATAAGAGCACTTTTACTAGCATCCAATTTCATAAGAGCATCAACTTTTTCACTCAAATATGAAATTTCTTCAACCAAATTAACTTTTTTACTCGTAGGAGCTCTTTCGGTATGTCATTGTGAATAATTTGCCATAATATTATCAAGAAATTTGGTGGATTCACCCAAAGTAATTTCCATAAAAGTACCACCCGCGGTGGAATCTAAAAGATTACGAGAAACAAAATTCAACCCCGTATAAAAATTTTGTATGGTCATCCAAAGATTTAACCCGTGAGTTGGGAAATTCCTTAGCATAATTTTCATCCTTTCCCAAGATTGTGCAACATGCTCATGTTCAAGTTGCTTGAAATTCGTGATCTGGGTTCTATGGGAAATAATCTTTGCGGGCGGAAAATACTTAGTGATAAAAGCATCTTTGCACTTATTCGAAGAATCAATAGTATTGCGAGGCAAAGAAGATAACCAAATTTTTGCATGATCTCACAAAGAAAACGAAAATAATTTCAACTTCACAACATCGTTGTCCACATCTTTTTCATTTTCCATATCTCATAATTCCATGAATGTGTTAAGATGGGACGCGACATCCTCATTAGGAGTACCAGAAAATTGATCTTTCATAACAAGGTTCAACAAAGCGGTATTAATATCACAAGACTCTGCACTAGTGCCGGGAGGAGCAATCGGAGTGCCAATAAAATCATTATTGTTGATATTTGAGAAATCATACAACTTGGTGTTCTCTTGAGTGCGAATAAAACAACAAATTTTTGTGAAGTGGGGGAGAGGAAAACGAAAGGAAAATGGAAAATAATGTAAATTGCAAGGAGATGAGATTTGTGATTAGGAACCTGGTAGATGTTGATGATGTCTCCCCAGCAACGGCGCCAGAAATGCCTTTTGATGTCTGCTAGAACTACGTCGGTATTTCCCCAAAGAGGAAGGGATGATGCAGCACAACAATGGCAGGTATTTCCCTCATTGATGAGACCAAGGTTATCGAACCAGTAGGAGAACCAATCAACACTATGTAAACAACACCTGCACACAAATAACAAATACTCGCAACCTGACGTGTTAAAGGGGTTGTCAATCCCTTTCGGCTAACGGTGCCACAAATTGGCAAACGGACGTGATAAAATATGATAGATGGCATAAATATATCTCGAATAAAATAAATTGCAGCAAGGTATTTTTGGTTTAATAGATCTGAAAATAAAAATCAAAGGAAAATAGATCGCAAAGGCAAATATATTAAGGAAGAGACCCGGGGCCCGTAGATTTCACTAGTGGCTTCTCTCGAGAAAAATAGCAAATGATGGGTAAACAAATTACAATTGGGCAATTGATAGAACTTCAAATAATCATGACAATATCCAGGTAATGGTCATTATATAGGCATCACGTCCAAGATTAGTAGACTGACTCCTGCCTGCATCTACTACTATTACTCCACACATCGACCGCTATCTAGTATGCATCTAGTGTATTAAGTTCATGGAGAAATAGAGAAATGCAATAAGAACAATGACATGATGTAGAAAAGATCTATTTATGTAGAAACAGACCCCATCTTGTTATCCTTAATAGCAACGATACATAAGTGTTGTTCCCCTTCTGTCACTGGGATCAAGCACCGTAAGATCGAACCCATTACAAAGCACCTCTTCCCATTGCAAGATAAATAGATCAAGTTGGCCAAACAAAATCCAAATATCGGAGAAGAAACATGAGGCTATAATCAGTCATGCATATAAGAGATCAAAGAAGGCTCGAATAACTTTCATGGATAAAAAGAGATAGATCTGATCATAAACTCAAAGTTCATTGGATCCCAGCAAACACACTGCAAAAGAAATACATCATATGGATACCCAAGAGACCATTGTATTGAGAATCAAACGAGAGAGAGGAAGCCATCTAGCTACTAACTATGGACCCAAAGGTCTACAAAGAATTACTCACGCATCATCGAAGAGGCACCAATGGACATGATGAACCCCTCCGTGATGGTGTCTAGATTGGATCTGGTGGTTCTAGACTCTGCGGCGGCTGGAATTGATTTTCATCGAATCCCCTAGGGTTTCTGGAATATTGGGGTATTTATAGAGCAAAGAGTCAGTTCGAGAGGCACCCAAGGTGGGCACCACCCACCAGCGCGCCCTGGTGGGTTGTGCTCCCTTCGGAGCACCCCCTAGGCACTTCTCCGACCCATTGGATGTCTTCTGATCCAAAAAAATCCACATAAAGTTTCACTGCGTTTGGGCTCCATTCGGTATTGATTTCCTGCGATGCAAAAAATATGCAAAAAACAGCAACTGACACTTGGCACTATGTTAATAGGTTAGTACCAGAAAATGATATAAAATGACTATAAAATGATTATAAAACATCCAAGAATGATAATATAACAGCATGGAACAATAAAAATTATAGATACGTTGGAGACATATCAAGACTCCGACCTTATAATAAAAAAAGAGCCCAAAGAGCCCAAATAAAAAAGAGAGGCCAAAGAGCCCAAATGAAATAAATAAATAAAATGAGAGAAAAAAAGAGAAGGGGCAACGTTACTATCCTTTTTCCACACTTGTGCTTCAAAGTAGCACCATGTTCTTCATGATAGAGAGTCTCCAATTTTGTCACTTTCATATATTACTAGTGGGAATTTTTCATTGTAGAACTTGTCTTGTATATTCTAATGATGGGATTCCTCAAATTGCCCTAGGTCTTCGTGAGCAAGCAAGTTGGATGCACACCCACTTAGTTTTCTTTTGAGCTTTCATACACTTATAGCTCTAGTGCATCCATTGCATGGCCATCCCTACTCACTTGCATCGATATCAATTATGGGAATCTCCATAGCCTATTAATTTGCCTAGTTGATGTGATATTTTCATCTTTTTGTATTCTCCTCACAACCTCCACCATACTCTATTCCACTTATAGTACTATATCCATGGCTCACACTCATGTATTGCGTGAAAGTTGAAAAAGCTTGAGAACATTAAAAGTATGAAACAATAGCTTCATTTGTCATCGGGGTTGTGCATGATAAATACTTGTGTGATGAAGATAAAGCATGACAAGACTATATGATTTTGTAGGGATAACTTTCTTTAGCCATGATATTTTGAGAAGACATGATTGCTTTGTTAGTATGCTTGAAGTATTATTTTTTATGTAAATATTAAAATTTTGTTTTGAATCTTATGGATGTAAACATTCATACCACAATAAAGGAAATTTCATTGATAATTATATTAGGCAGCATTCCATATCAAAAATTTTGTTTTTATCATCTAGCTACTCGAGGACAAGCATGAATTAAGCTTGGGGATGCTTGGTACGTCTCCAATGTATCTATAATTTTTGATTGTTCCATGCTATTATATTACCTATCTTAGATGTTTTTATGCATTTATATGCTATTTTATATTATTTTTGGGACTAACCTATTAACCTAGTGCCCAGTGCCAGATGCTGTTTTTTTCCTTGTTTTCGACTTCTACAGAAAATCAATACCAAATGGAGTCCAAACGGAACAAAACTTTAAGATGATTTTTCTTGGATGACAAGACACCTAGGAAGCTTTGTAAGGAGGCCACAAGCCCTAGGGGAGTGCCCCTAGGTTTGTGGGGCCCTCGTGGCTCTCCTAACCCTAACTCCAACACTATAAATTCCAAAATATTCCCCCTACATCAGAGGGCACACCAAAAATACTTTTCTGACACCGCAAGCTTATGTTATCGTGAGATCCCATCTTGGGGCCTTTTCCGGTACTCCGCCGAAGGGGGATTTGATCACAGAGGGCCTCTACACCAACCTTGTGTTGGCAACGTTGCATGGAAAACAAAAAAAAATTCTACGCACACGCAAGATCTATCTATGGAGATGCATAGCAATGAGAGGGGAGAGTGTGTCTACATACCCTCGTAGACCATAAGTGGAAGTGTTTATTAACGCGGTCGATGTAGTCGAACTTCTTCGCGATCCAACTGATCAAGTATCGAACGTACGACACCTCCGCGTCCAGCACATGTTCAACTCAATGACATCCTCGCCTTCGTGATCCAGCAAGATGGTCAAATTAGTGGATGAGTTACGGTAGCACGAAGGCATGGTGACGGTGGTGATGCTATCTCCGCAGGGCTTTACCTAAGCACTCCGAAAATATGACCGGGGGACGAAACTGTGGAGAGGGGCGCCGCACACGGCTAAGAGATTGTCGTGTGTTGTGTGCTGCCCCCTCCCTCGTATATATAGGTGGGGGAGAGGGAGTAAGCCAGGAGGTGCCCCAAGGGAGGCTGAATCCCCCTTGAGCTTTGGCCCTGGCTGCGCGCCCCCTTACCATATTTTCCCGAGGGGGAAGGAAGGGGGAGGAGAGGAAGGCAGGGGGAGGCTGAATCCCCTTCCTTCCTTTTCTCCCCATGGCCGGCTGCCATAGGAGGGGCGCGCCAGCCCCTTGTGGGCTGGTGTGATCCTCTTACTTGGCCCATAAGGCCCATATACCTCTCTGGGGTTCCCGGAACCCCTTCCGGTGATCCGATGACTACCCGATAGTTCCCCAAACTCTTTCGGTGTCCAAATAACAACGTACTATATATCAATCTTTACCTCTGGACCATTCCAGAGCTCCTTGTCATGTCTGTGATCTCATCCGAGACTCCGAACAACATTCATTCACCAAATCATATAACTCATATAACACTATATCATCAACGAACGTTAACCGTGTGGACCCTATGGGTTCGAGAACTATGTAGACATGACCGAGACAATTCTCTGGTCAATAACCAATAGCGGAACCTGGATGCCCATATTGGCTCCTATATATTCTATGAAGATCTTTATCAGTCGAACCTTATGACAACATACATATTTCCCTTTGTTTGTCGGTATTTTACTTGCCCAAGATTCGATCGTCGGTATCTTCATACATTGTTCAATCTCATTATCGGCAAGGCTTTTTACTCGTTCCATAATACAACATCTTGCAACTAACTACTAATTCACTTTGCTTGCAAGGCTTCTTATGATGTGGGTTGCCAAGAGGGCCCAGAGATACCTCTCCGATACATGGAGTGACAAATCCTAATCTCGATCGATGCCAACTCAACAAACACCTTCGGAGATACATGTAGACACTACAAAAAAAAGACACATCCTTGACATTTTGGGCCGAACGAATTTTTTTTCTGTCATACTTATGACACTTCTATGACAATAATTGTGACAAAACATGGTATCATCATAGATGTGGTGGGGTCCTACTTCTATGACAAAAAATCATGACAGAAAATGGGCTTTTCATCCTGGGTGGGCCGGAGACGCAGTTGCATGACATTCTTTGGGCCGTCCATGACGGAAAAAATCGTGGTAGAAGTGAGGGCGAGGAAAATATTTGGGTGTTCCCGGTTACGGTGCGTGGTCGGGGCTGAGCGATGCGTGTTTCTCTCATACACACACACACACGCGTGGGTGCGAGGCGTTGGGCTCTAACTGAACCCGAGCGATTGCACTGTAGGCTACGCGTTACTGAACCCGAGCGATCGATCGATGGCTGTTAACTGAACCCGTTCGAGCGATTCCTTCGCTACTGCTGCTAACTGAAGCCGATTGATGCTGCCTCTGGATGAACAGTGAGAGTTGCTGGGGGGGTTGGATGAACAGTTCCCGGTGGGGGTGGATGAACAGGACCCCGTGGTGTTGCCTCTGGATGAACATGACCTCGGTCGATCGAGCCGGTTGGGTCTGGATGAACAGGACCCCGTGGAGGGCAGGATGAACAAGACCACCCCGTGGAGGGCTGGATGAACAATAGCCCGTGGAGGGGTGGTTGAACAGGAGCCTGTGGAGAGGGCTGGATGAACAGTAGCCCATGGAGGGGTGGTTGAACAGGAGCCCGTGGGGAGGGCTGGTTGAACAGTAGCCGGTGGAGTAGCGCGCGGTGGAGGCTAGATGAACAGGAGTCCGTGGATGAACAGTCGCAGGTGGAGGCTGGAGGAGGTCGACGGTGGATGAACAGTAGCCCGTGGAGGCTGGAAGGGGTCGACGGTGGAGATGAATAGTATCCCGTGGAGTCCCGTTTTGCGGTACGCCACACCCCTCTCGATGAACAAGACCCCTGTTTCGACCGTAGCGCTCCAACACAAGCCCGTTTCCTCCATTTTGCGGTACGCCGCACCCCTCCCGATCAACAGGACCCTCATTCGATCGTAGGAGGTCCGTTTCCTCCGTTTTGTGGTACGCCAGACCCCTCCCAATGAACAGGATCCTGTTTCGACCGTGGCCAGTCGAACACAAGGCCGTTTCCTCCGTTCTGCGGTACGCCAGGCCTCATTTCCATCGGTTGTTCCGTCCAATCCCTCCCGATGAACACGACGACGCATTCCGTTCCAACCCAGCCGGTTGGCTCCCCATGAACACGACGACGCAGTTTCTCCATTCCGACCCAGCCATGTACATGAGCCCTGGCCATACGTATGTGCGAGTAGGCTTTCGAGACCCTGCCCGTATGTACGTACTTGGCCGTATTTTCTTTCTGGCACACTGGCCGCTGTAGCTACGTCTACATGCTACGTGTGCGCCTCTACTAAGTCACTTGTGCGCCTCTACATCGACCAACATGCATGTACACGTTTGCGACCAGAATGACAATGCTACATACGCTTCGACCAGGTGGGTCCCGACTGTCAGGCACTTCCTTGCGTGCTAATATGTAGCTGGTGGGTCCCAGCAGTCAGGGGGCGAATCATTTTTTTTGCCTGGACGCACTTCCTTGCGTGCGAAGATTTAGCTGGTAGGTCCCGACAGTCAGTGGGAATTGTTTTTTTCGTGAAATACAGTTGCCTGTCCGGTGGGTCCCTGCTGTCAGGTGGAGGAACAATTATTTTGCGCATAATAAGGAGGCACTTCCTTGCTGCGGCCGTCGACCTAGCTATCAGCCTCTCCACGTACAGTCCATGTCTGATGGAAGCCGTTCCTTGATCACGTTGACCATGTCGAGCCGAGAGCACCAGGGCGGTGGACGACGGCGAGGCCTAGGAAGGAGACGACGTGGAGCCGGGGAAGACGCGGTAGTGGAAGCCCGCGCGGAGAGGGGTACGACTGTTCACTGGTTTGGCTGCGGTGTGAGGCTGCCATCGCCGCAGGGCCTGGCCAGTGGTGGGAATAGTAGGGGGCGATGAGGCCTCCACGGCAGCCCAGCCGGCCATGGGAGGCAGGAGCATGCGGCACGACCAGCGCTGCTTTGGGCGGCTGGAGCAAGAAGACCAGAGGTTGAAGAAGCACTACGGCTGTTGGATGGACATCGTACGGTCACTGGAGCTAGAATCGTTCATATTGACAAAGTTGACAAAGCACTCTATCCCCGTCAACTTAGTAGGCCTACAAGTCAGCCACCCACCAAGGTGGGTCCTAGCTAGCAAGGGGAGTATTGATTTTTTGCGCGTAATAAGGAGGCACTTCCGGTGGGTCCAAGCTGACAGCGGGGGGAACGTTTTTTTCACGAAATACAGTGGCCCGTTCGGTGGGTCCCAGCAGTCAGGGGGAAACATTTTCTTCGCCAAATACCATGGCCCGTCCGGTGGGTCCTTGCTATCAGGTGGAGGAATAATTATTTTCCGCATAATAAGGAGGCACTTCCTTGCGGCTGCCGTGGACCCAGTTGTTAGCCTCTCCACGTACAGTACTCTTCCGATGGAAGTCGTTCCTTGACCATGCTGACCACGCCGCACCGAGAGCACCAGGGCCGTGGACGACGACGAGGCCTAGGAAGGGGACAACACGAAGCCGGGGAAGACGCGACAGTGGATGTCCATGCGTAGAGGAGTATGAGGGTTCGCTGGTTCGCTGCAGTATGAGGCTGCCGTCACCGCAGAATAACAGCGGGTGTGGGTGAGTAGAGGGATGGCCTGGCCAGTGGTGGGAGTAGTAGGGGGCGGTGAGGCCTCCGCGGCATCGCAGCCGACCACGGGAGGCAGGAGCACGAGGCACGACCGGCGCTGCTTTGGACGGCTGGAGTAAGAAGACCAGAGGTTAAAGAAGCACTACGGCCGTTGGATGGACATCGTACGGTCACTGGAGCTAGAATCGTTCATATTGACTAAGTCGACAAAGCCCTCCATCCCCGTCAACTTAGTTGACCCACAAGTCAGCCTCCCACTATTTTGGGTCCCAGCTAGTAGGGGGTATTCATTTTTTTGTGCGTAATAAGGAGGCACTTCCTTGCATGCGAAGATATAGTTGGTGGGTCCGACCTGTCAGTGGTGGGAACGTTTTTCGCGAAATTCAGAGGCCCTTCCGGTGGGTCCCAGCTATCAGGTGAAGGAATCATTATTTTGTGCATAATAAGGAGGCATTTCCTTGCGTGTGTCCGTGGACCCAGCTGTCAGCCTCTCCATGCATAGTCTACTTCCGATGGTGTCATCGTTGACCACGTTAACCACTCCGCGCCGAGCGCATCCAAGGTGGTGGACGACGGCGAGGCCCCGAACAGCAACAAGCCAGAGATGGGAAGACACGGGAGTAGAGTCGCAGACGGAGAGGTGTACGAGGGTTAACTGGTTCTAGTGCAGTGTGGTTCGGCAGTCGGTGGAGAAGAACAGGAGGTGTGGAGGCGGGAGCAGGTGGTCCCGGCGGCGCTGGAGGAAGAAGACGAGAGATTGAAGGTGGATGCCGGTCGTTGGATGTAAATCCAATGGATAACGATGCTAGAATCATTTATTGACTAAGTTGACAACGACTTGCATTGGCTTCGACCTATTGGCCCACATTTCAGCCTCCAAAAATGTGGCGCGTATTCAACCCATTTTTTCAGAATTTACAGTCTTTTTTTTGCGGGGTAGAATTTACAGTCCATTTGATCTCTTTTTTTGAATTACAGTCCATTAGCTAGGCTGGGTGAACAAATAATGTAGCGTCCATGCGGCCCATTTATGTTTTTCCTAAAAAATTATAGGCCATTTGCACTTTCTCGAAATACACGATTTTGCTGGGCTTATTCTAATTATAATGTTGGGATGGGCGCAACAATGTTATCAAAAAATAAACATGGGCTGAGCATTTTGTTATATATATATATATATTTAAATAATAAGTGATTTATTATTACATTGGTCCTTAAGTCTTACCAAGCTTTTGTACACAATCACCAGGATTTTCGTTGCCAAAAAAATCTAGGATTTTATTGTTAAGAAATTATTTTTATAAGTTAATAAGATGTGGGATATTGTTTTCTTACATTTGTAAGTATCTGTTAAATATATGATGACAATAAAAATAATATATAATAACATATAAAATAATTTAAATATATATAATATAGTTAGAAGCGAAACATAAGTTGGACCAGGCGTTCCTATTCTTATATAGAAAAATAGAACAGACCTCTGCGTTTTCTTAAAAAAATACATAAATTGGGTTGCCGATGTTTCAGGAAAAAAAACCTCGGATGGGAGGTCCATAGGCCGGTCGATACATGATGGCCCTCAAGAAAATACAAACAGGCCTATGGACCTCCCATCGAGGTCGTGGGCTGCGCATGTTAAAAAAGAAATCCTAGATGGGGCAGCCCAAAACCAAGCTGATACTTCCTGCCCCAGTGATAATAAATGATACCTGCCAGCTCCCCGGCTTCATTGTGAATTTATCTCCTATAGTAACTACGTTGAAGCACCTAAAAATGTAACTATGTTGACAAATCCCTGGGCCCCAACGTCAGTATAGCATTAGGAGGAAGTATTTTCTCGATGAGGCACTTGCTTGCGTACGGCCATAGGCCTGGTGGGTCCCGACTGTCCGCCTCTCCGCGTACAATCCTCTCTAGATTCCTCTCGTTTGTTCAGCATGTTCACAACGACAGACAGAGGCATGGCGGCGAGCGCACAAAGGCGTAGGAGAAGATCCGACCACCTGAGGAAGTGCCTTATTAGTAACGAAACAACTGAACTAGCCTAGTGGCCGAGTGACACTACCCGACAGTTGTTCCGCCCGGGTTCAATTCCACCTGTGGAGAGAAAATATCTCCAAAACATTTTCCTCTGCCTTTATTGACATTGGGTCCCAATTGTCAACTACGCACACCATGTCCAACACTTGCCAAAACTTTGTCCCTCGTTTTCTCTGTTTTTCGCACACTCAACATTGTGTGGGCATCTTGAAAATAGCATATCTTTTTGACTGTGCAACATATGAAGATGTGCTATGCATGAAGGTTGATCAGCATGATGTTAACTGGCTGGTAGTTCCAGTTTTGACCATGAATAAAACTTCCAGCATGATGTTAACACTGTTTGAAAAGGCCGTGTTAATATGAATGCTCGGCCTCTGAAAGTTGTAGTTTCTTATCTGAAACTGAACTTGGAGTTTCTTATCTGATACTAAAACTTGCAGTTTCTTCTCGAAGAATCACCTGTCAGCGACCGAAAGGCAGGGGAACCTCTCCTCTCCATTCCAAAACCACCATCTCGTCTCTCCCTCTTCTCCATTTCAAAACCACCCCCTCTCCACTCCATCATATCCATTCCAAAACCAATGTCTCGCCTCTCCCTCTTCTCTATTGCAAGACCACCGTCTCTCCTCCCATCTTCCAAAGCTAGCACCAGACCACTCAGAAGGACATCTATGGAGGGGATGCAACAGCGAATTAGGCAGATCACTGGTGGTGACCAGGAAAAGTTAGCCAGGTTGAAGGAGAACCTTACTTGGGTTGACAATGAGTGGGAGATTTCGAGGACGGTGAGGGCCATGTGGCAATGTATGCAAAAGAGCGAGATGACGGCGATGAGGGAGGCGATGTACTCCTCGGCGGCAGTCACGCTGTAGTCCTTCGAGTTTATCGAGTATCTCGTCTGGGCAATGGAGCAGACAAATTCACCCAAGGCAAAAGTCAGGCGGAGGTGGTGGGCGTACAGGTCGAAGGTCGAGCACCCAGAGGATAACGAATCGAACGAGTACGTTGTGTTGTTCGTGAGGGTGCAGACCAGCCGGAGCCACGGGAGTATTCGTTCTCCCACCGCAAGAGGAGGCCGGATGGCGCGACGTCGCTTCCCCGCCGTTCTCCATGGTTCCCTCGACGCTCGCCTTGTTTCAACGGCATCGGTAGGGTTTAAGGTAAGCTTCTCACTAACCTAATCTTCCATCTGCTCATGCTTACAATCAATGTGACAACTAATAAAAATCATGCTTACAATCAGTCTCCGAGTACTACGCCAATCACCCTAAAATAGCTCTGGACCTTTGGGTCAAAGTTTTGACACTGTGTACAAATAAAGAAAAATAGATTGGTGCTTCTTTCAGAAAAGAGTACACCCCTAGAAAACTTCCAATATAAGCTACTAGTATTTTTTAAGTCTAAGCTACTAGTATTTGGTTAGAGGATTTGCTGTCGAGAAAGATCCATCCACAATGAGTGCCACACATCCCACTGATGATGGTGGATGCCAATGCTCAGATGGAGCAGGGTTGGTGTTGGTAATTTTTACTTGGCACCTCGCACTCTGCATATATGCCGTTTCCATCCATACATTTGTGCAGTTCCACGAAAATGCAGCTAAATAACCCTGTTTGCATAGATAATGAAAAGGCATGATTACATTATAGTGGCACTACTTGATGAAACATACACTAATAAACAGAAGAAAATATTACATCATACTGGAACACGACCCAAGTCTCCCCGATACACCTTCTGCCAGTGATGAACATCAGTCTACAACTGTAGTACAAGGAGGGGCCTTGAGACATTCAAATCTCTATTTTGTGCAGATCAACTAAAATTAAGCACCCCAGTTTGCAGAAACGCTTGAACATTAACAATGGGACTAGTTGATGAAACATATACATTAACAAAGAGAAGAACTTTCTTTATCTACATTGGAAATGAAATGATAGAGAGGACACTCGCTCTATTTTAACTGTATTATTACTTCATTTCATCAGTCACACTAGGGTCGAGCAGGTGGGAAACAAGGTGTACCGTGCCTCGCAAGGATGAAGGCTGGGGGTGCTTAGACTGGGATGCTGAAGCTAGCTCTTTCAGTTCCTATCTTCCCCCTGATGTTTCTGTGGTAGCATTTGGGTTGTAATCCAAACTTGGTCGAGCTGGTGCGGCGTCCCCCTACCTGCCTAGCTCATGTGGCGAACGTATCTCCTGCTATTACTCGGTCTGTTCTAGTAGTAGTTGCATAACTTCCCGTTTACACTGAGATGTTGTCGGATAATGGTTCTCTATGGTTGGGTTTCTTTAATGAACTCGGAGGGAACCCCCTCTTTCGATATATAAAAAAATAGTGGCACTAGCGGTGCCAAAACATTGCCTCAAATTAATAGTGCCACTAGATTAAGGTGCAAAATAATAACATTACTGCTTTATCATGGCAGTGCCGAAACAGTAGCACAAGAGCATGATCAACATGCAGGATCTTTGGCAAATGGTCAGACCAAAAAGGAACATACCTCGTGATGGGAACCATATCTGCAGTCAACGCCATCATAGAATGGATGACACCAGTCACCAACACGGATGATTCAATTCATCAGACCTTTTGGTGCAGTTCACCTAAAATGAAGCAATGTCCCATGAGCTAGCAGCTTCTTCTTCTTCTTTTTTAAGAAAAGCGCTCCAGCCCCGGTTCCATTTCCATCAGAAAACGAAACCCACAGAGCTTCTTCTTCATTAGTTGCAATAAAATTGAGCAACATCAAGGTTGGTCGTGAAGCTCCTTGAGAGTAGGCGGACCAGGACAGTTGCATCTCTAAGAAAAAAAAGCAACTTATCTTAATGGGAAATTTAGCAGGACATGAAAAAAGTGCCATTGATTCATATTATTGGAGGCATTACATTGAAAACAACATTGGTTTAACGTGTCCTTACTTTTAACAGTGCGACTGCTACATTTTAGCAGTGGAGTTAAATAAGAGCGGCTCGGGGCAACAAACATCAGAAGAGGATATCTGGGTTGGTCCCATTTTTGTTTGGTATATAGCCACCTTATACTGTGTGAGGCTAGCAAATCTAGTGCTGGACTTACTCTGTTGACTTGTTCCCCAGTCCCCACTTTCTTTCCTTCTTCAACCAATACATCGGGTTTATATTGAGTTTATACTGCGTTCCCTTTATTTCACTATTAGACCTAGAGACCAGTTGGATAGCCAGTCTCTGCTACTTTTCGCCCCCATTATTCCTCTTTTGACCAAGTCCTAGATTCAGGTAACAAATCTTCCCCCACCCCACCCCCTTTCTTCCTTGTTTGAACCAATTACTACTAGATTCGAGTTCATGAACTAGTTTTACCTCCTAACAGTAAAAAATTAGGTGGTTTACGAACAGCCGATCGATCCTATCTACACAAGGGGGCCTGAGAAATAGTAAAAGATACAAATGCAATGATGTCAGGAGCTTGGGAAGTAGAGCAAGTCCGGTTTTGAAGGAAATTATACCTAAGGGTCACCAGAATGTCGCTAGGTAGGCGGAGGGAGGCCGGATCTGCCCACACTACGACAACGAGGAAGAAGGGGTGGGAGGCCCTCCCTCGCGAGCGATGCTTGGGAGAGAACGACAAGACACGCTGATCGAGACATGCCGGCAGTGGGTAAGAGCCGTCGTCGAGGACGACCGCGTGAACGTTGCACCTTCTCACCTTCCCCAACGGAGAGGATCCGGCTGGATCTGTGACCAGCGGTGAGTAGAGAGAGAGTGTGTGGCCACCATTGTCGTGTTTAGATCTGGAGAGGACGAGACAGTGTGAAGAGAGCAACACTAGCAAGCAAGCGCAGAAGCTCCTACCTATATAGTGGAGTACTAGTTTTCTTTTGTCTACCGGCCGGAGCCGGCTTAACCTCGGCAATGACTGTCGAGAAGTCTTCATGCATGTGCCCCGGAGGCGCAGTTGTCGTCATTTTGATCTGAAGCACCGAATTATAACATATAACACGAAAAAATGCGACATGACAAGAAATCATAACCTCACTGCCCAAAGGAGACAAGATGAATCCCGGCAGACAAACTAGACAAGGATCAAAGCTCAAATTAAATATAAACTCGTAGAAAAGGGGTCCGTCGATAGATGTCCTAATTAACATAGCCGGCTTGACCTAGATGGCAGCTGGGTAGTCTTTGTGCATGTGCCCCCAATGACTAGCCCAACTCCGTTGTCGCTGTTTAACCCTCGCAGTGATCCGAGGCACATGACACCTAATTTAGCGAGATGATAAGAAACCTTTTTTTAGATTTCTCACCAGAACTATAGCTATGTACAACACAGCCTGCATGATATGTAGACGATAGCCAATCCAGGCATGTCTGCTGGAGTCTGGTCACATGCATGGATGAACTGATCTTTCGTGTCTTGCAGGAATCGTCCAGGTACCAGCGTATGTACTACTTCTATTAACTCACCCGACTTGCGGGGCCGAGGAGTGTGCCTATGGTCGGTTCTCAATTGCAGTCCCACATGTGTGTGCAAACGCAATATGACGCGCGTTCCATTCGGAGAGTGCCGTGCCAGACCGACCGACCGTCTGGGGTGCGACGCGAACGCAACGGGCATGATGTATACTCCATACATGTGTACCGCCGTTTTCTTGAGGCTTTGCTCCACAGCGCAATCCATGGATACAAAATTACTCCCTCCGGTCCTTTTTACTTCGCGTATTAGATTTCTGTCAAGTCAAAAGCAACCAAGTTTGACCAAATTTATATTAAAAAAATAAACATTCACAATACCAACTATATATACTATGAAACTACATTTCATAATGATTCTAAAAATATTGATTTGGTATTGTGAATGTTAATACTCTTTTCTATAAGTTTGGTCAAAGTAAAGATACTTTAACTTCGGACAAATCTTATATGCAAACTAAAAAGGGTCGGAGGGAGTAGTATACTGTACTATTTAAAAGTTGAGGGCGGGGCTTTTCCCGCACGGTAGGCGGGGCAGTTCCGCCTAGTCGGTTCGACAGAGACATGAGAAGATGAGGGAGTAGGATGCTGCAAACGTAGGGCTGTGTGATTTGACAGTGAGTTACTGCTGGACAGGTGGGGCCTGGTGATTTGACTTGCCATTATCATTTTAACTATGGCACTACGACCAGCTTGAGTCTCCCGATTCCTGACCACCTCCATACAGGTGCCTCTCCCGATGCTCCACCATGTAGAGGCTGGCTCTTGCTTGAGAGCCCACTCCTCCACTTTTTCCTTGCCTCTTTCCCCCAGATATGCAAAAATGGCATGTAAAGCGGGCTTATAGCCCACTATTGTACTTGATCCTACAGGTGCTAAGCCTACCACATAGGCATAAAGTCTGATGTGGCAAGTTAATTAAGAAGAGACAGACTAGTTTGGTGACCCCAGGAAGAAACGGTGAGAAGCGCGTGTACCTAGATGAAGCAAACTTAGCAACAAAAAACTAAGCACCTATGCATTGGGGACTTGAGTTGCTAAGCCATTTAATGCCCATAGCACCTCATCTAAGCACCATTTCATTGGAAGAGCTCACTTCTTGGCAAATCCAATAAATACTACGAAGAAAGAGATATAGTGAAGTAAAAAAATACTCTTATAGCCAACCTTATAGCTAACCTTGTTGTATGAGTGACTAAGTGATGACTATGTATGACATGCCAACATCAGATAGCCTAACGCACCGTGTTAAATCTGCAAGGGCGCGGCCGCGCGAGCGAGGCGACGGTCGTGGTAGGCGCGACCATGATACGGGCCGCTGGCAGCCCTTGGATCTGAGATCAAAGGGTCGCATGCTAAGTTGCTAAAAATTTGTAGAATAACCCTCCAAGATAGGATATTCACCCATAGGTCTAGAATCATGCCATGCAACCATTCGATCTCAGATCCAAGGGCTCTCAGAAGCCCGTATCATGGGAGAATGGAAAGCTTCGCATCACCTGTAATTTTCCCGACGCTTGACATGACATCAAAACCCATTTAATTGGGTGTCAAGTAGACATGACATCTAATTGGTCCCCCATAGTACTGTGCATGAATCCATTTATCCACCAGGCAAGCCACTACCTTGCCATTTGCATGCGCCCGCCCACTCGACATTTTTACAATCGATAAAACGCTCATAGTCGTCCTGTCCTTTCACATTACGGCAGTTCCACTAATCCTAACCCTCCCCCCAAATCCATGGCATCCCAAATCTCCATGATCGGCGGTGAGTACAAGGTTAGAACCATCACCGGCAATGAGTTCGACGTCATCTACACCCGTTCTTCCGCAACAGTGAAAGAATGCCTTGCTCACTTCAAACACATGTTCGAAAACTCAAATGATGAGTGGGTCGCTGGGCTAGATGTTGAGTACACCACAGTCCTGGGAAGCGAGAAGAATCTAAAGGAGGCAGAGAAGAAGAAGCCTGCCGTGATCCAGGTTTGCACATATGACTTATGCTTGGTCTACTACATATGCCATGCCGACGTTGAGTGTGAGGAATTTAAGAAGTTCCTCAAGGGCTGCTGAGTCAAATTTGTTACTGTAGCCTTTAGGAACGACAAGGAAATCCTGGGTCGGATAGGCCTCGTTGTAGGCGGCCCCTTCGACCTCCAGAAGAAAGGGTTGGTTCCCTCCCTTGATTAGCCTTCAATGCTGACCCTGGCAGGAGCCACGGTTCATCCTTCGTACGGTGAACTAAAGAAACCTCCGCACACGTTTCATCGTGCATGGCAGTGGACTGTACTAGATATAGACCACATCCACTACGCTGTAATAGATGGCTACCTTTGTTTCAATATCTACAAGGGTTGGATGAGGAGCAAGAGCCAAGTGTGCAGTTCAAGCAAAGAAGTATCGCCCAAGAGGAAGAGGGACAAGGCCGAAGTCAATGAGGAGTCCGAGTAAGGTGGCAGTGTCGTTGCTCATGGTGGTTCTAATGTAGTGTCTACCGGATTAGTTGCTTAGTTTAATTTCAGGTGTGCTTAGTTTTATTTGAGGGGTGTGTTGTGCTGAGCCCCCAGCAGAACTATGTTATGTTTCTTCTCGTTATATTTCGTACATGTCATCTTTTAGTTGGTATAGTACTACCACTCGTTTCTTCACATTATATACGTACAATATATATGGCCAACATCATATAGCCAGTAGTTTAGTTGTCAAAGAATTTCAGGGTGCTTAGTTTTGTCAAAGAATTCCAGGGTGCTTAGTTTCATTTGAGGGGTGTGTTGTGCTGGAGACCTTTAACTTATCATTGTGAGAATCAGCTTATTTTTGTCATGTAACATGGTCAACGGGTTTGACATGAAAATAACAATGTCTAATGGCATTTCTAATATACACTGCTACCCCCCAGATTTTCTTTACAAAGGCAACATAGAACTATATGAGTGCCCTACTAAATTTTGGAATTATGCCGGGTTCGTTTGGCCTTTTTTATACATTAATTGAGTTTCTGGTCATTTAATGTGCATAATTCAAATTTGAACTACAAGCACATGCTCCCGTGCACCGAAGTTGATTGAAAAATCACATGTGTGTCCTCGGGTGAATTTCTAGGTCACATGCAAGAAATGAGAATGAAATTCAAACATCTTGGCATCATGGTTCGGCCGAGAACATTGAGAAGCTTGGTTTTAAAATTCTTGTAAATCCAAAACACGCCGGAAAATCATGAAACTTGGCATGGTGTCATGTCATGGTACTACCATGCTGTGGTAAAAGAAATTACAGAATAGGAACAAGTTTTGGTATAAGTTTCTTGCAAACCGGAGCTTCTCTCAAGAAGGCTCGTGGTTCTGAGAGGGAACGTGTCACCTTTGTGTGTATAATTCAAATTTTAAATACAAGCACATGCTCCAGTGCACGAAATCTGGTTGAAAAATCACATGTGTGTCCTCGGGTAAATTTCTAGGTCCCATGCCAGAAATGGGAATGAAATTCAAACATCTGGGCGTCATGGCTCAGTTGGAAACATTGAGAAACTTGGTTTTTTAATTCCTGTAAATCCGAAACACGCGTGAAAATCATGAAACTTGGCTTGGTGTCATGACATGGCACCAACATGCTGTGGTAATTTTGATGTCCGATTTGCGAAGGCGCACACATTAACAATCAACAAAGTCATTTTGGAACAAGTGATGTCACGTTACAATCGGAAACACAAGTATTATTGAAACTGTGTGCGTTCTATTTACCATTTACATGCCGCCACGCATCCCCTTTTTTATTAGCTAGGAGGCACTGTGCAGGGTAGCTATTTGAGTACGGGAGGCGTGCGAGCCCTTTGACCTCCATCTGCCGTCCACCTCTCTCCTAAGGTCTCCATTAATGGCGCCTGAGCCTCTGTTTAATGGCGTGTCAATGTCCCACTCGACTGAGATTTAAGAGAGAAAAATGAAAATCTGAAAAGAACATTTTGCATGGATCTTGATGTAAGATCCGACGGACCTATAGAGCATCTACTGCGACTTATAGAAAGACTGATGAATATATATAAGGACGACGAGAGTGGATAATAATTGTCTTACATAATTAGGAAGTTAATTAAAAAAGCCACGTGCGGCTACGCCCGAAATACACAAGGGCAAAAGAAGAAGGAAGACGCATACAACGATCTGGCTCACTGATCTCTACTTTCTTTATGCGCTGCAGGTCGCGGAGACTAGTTCTCGCGGCGGGCGATGATCTCTTACATCAGTTTCATGTCCTTAATATGTTGCTTGGCAGCATCCATGGATTCCTCCACCAGCCTGTTGCGCTCGATGCGGAGCATGGCATTGTCGTCCATAAGTTTCTTGATGATGACCCCCGTCCTCTGCAACAAGGCAGCGGTCTCCTCCTCCTGCTTCGCCCTTCCGGCGATCTTCGCCCTCAGCAGGTCGCGCTCGCCCCGGAGCTTCGCATTGCCCTCCCCTAGTTGCGGGATGACGCCAGTAGCCTCGTCCTGCATCCTCGCCCCCCGATGATCTGATCCATCTGGCTATGGACTATCGCATGCATGCGCCTGTAAGAGTCCTTGCTTGCCCGCGAGAAATTTTCCCAGGCCGCGGCGGCGCGGCGGGACCCCCTGCTGCTTCGGCGGCGCTGTGAGACATCTCTGCTGCTTCTGCGGCGTGGCCGGACCAGTCTGCTACATCAACGGCGTGCTGGGACCTCCGTGCTGCTTCCGCGGTGCGACGGGACCTCTGTGTTGCTACTGATGCGCGGCTGGACATGTCGGATGCTTTCGTGGCGAGGCGGGACATATCTCGTGCTTCCTCTTCCATGCTCACATCTCCCTGGTGGAAATCTCTCGACCCAGAACTCACGCTGGCTATGGCTTGATTGACTTGATTGTTTTTTGTGGATGAGGAGTTGAGGAGGAATGCGCAATCATCTTAGCGTAGTAGTATTTATAACCGAGTACTACTAATACACTCCTAAGTGGGAAACCGTTTAGGTTGTGATCGGTGTGAACAGGTTTGCAATTAAATATAGCATGGTAGTAGTAGTAATTTGGAATGTGACGAGACACGCTCAAAATTTATTAATGGTTCTAGTTTCGAAGTGCGGCACTATTCCAGGATGGGGTAACGTCGGCACATTTTCTCGGCCGTGGTCTAGCATATGCCATGGTACTAGTTCTTTTTCTACTGCTGTGTACGTGCAAAAACTAGCACCATCGGATACATATCTTACGCTTGGCGTTCGACAGGAATAGCCTCGTGGCGAGCTATAGACTAGTATTTTTTCAGACGCATTACACCTATCTCTCAGGACTTCTCGCACGCACCATCACTGCTCCCTAGGTCGATGCCACCCACATACAGTTGTACTCTGAGAAGAGGTGCACGCACGCACTCGTCCTCTCTCACACACGCATCTGTAGCTACGAATTGTAGTGTTCTCAACCATCCGATTGGCTCTATCATAGGTTTCACGTTGCTCCTTGGCCTTGAGATTGAGAAGTTTAAAACGCGAAGGCTAAGATAGAGGCGTGAGGTTTTGGTTAATGTGCGGGCCGCACAGGGCACCAGCACGACATAAGCTTCGTCTGCCTGGTGCGCATGCAGTCGGGTGAGTTGTCCAAGTATAGACATAACCAGGCCCTTGTTGGTATCCGCGCCTCGACTTTGGCTGGTCATAGTGGAGAGTAGCATAGACTAGTTACTAGTCTATGTTACTAGTACCTTCATAGTGGGTAGTGTCATATAGTATATGCATAATTTGGCGACGAGCGCTCTCTATATGTACCACCTTTTTCTTTAATTACATCTTGTTAGTTTTTCTCCATGGCGCAATCCATCGATACTACTACTGTACAAATGCATACATTTTTTGAAAGGCTAGAGGGCGGGGCAGTCTAGCTTGGTCCTTTTCACGAGAGGCGAGGGCCTTTGTGATATGACGGCTCATTACTGCTGGAAGGCGTGGCCTTGTGATTTGACTGCTCGTACAAATGTGCCAACGACCTAAGGAGGAGCAAAGAACTGTGCGGTATACTCAAGTTTTCCACTGGAGTATGAAACACGGCAGCCTAGTGCCATATCCTCTACTCTCTAGTCTTATTATATATTACTAGCAAGATGCATTGTTCTATTGGCGATGAAGAATGATCTAATTTGCCAGTCATCTCATTTTTAGCATTGTTCCATTCATGCCTCGCAGAGAAGGTGACACGTGCGGCCAAACACACGAAGCAAAATAAGAAACACAGGAGCAAAAGAAGGAGGATTATCACCCCCAAAAAAGAAGGAAGACGCACACACAAGTATGGGGTGCTGCTCTGACTACATGAAGGGTTGCTGGCCGTGGATTCGTAACTGCTTCTTCATCGCCTCCATGACCTCCATCTCCTTGCGCGTCTCCTCCGCTATCTTCATCACTGTGTCCATGACGCGGGATTTCTCGATGCAAGCCTTCATCATCTGTTCCACGGCCGCATTACGTACCTTGACAGTAGTCGGGTGCTTGATGCGGAGCTTTGCCAACTCCTCCTTCTATTCCATGATGAGGGCCTGCAACATCTTCATCGAGGAACTACTATTCTCATGCAGCTTCTTCCAGCCGGTGTTGTCCTCCTTCAGCAGGTCGAGCTCGTGGCAGAGCTTCGCCTTGTCCTCTTGAAGTTGCAGGATTTCGCCGATCGCCTTCTTCTCCGAGGCAATGCTCTTCTTCAGCAGCATCACCAAGCCGACGGTCAACCCCCCTGCTCATTGAGCTCAGCGGGCATGTCGTCGAGGCTCTCCTTCAGCAGCTCCACCAAGCCATGGATGAACTCCTTCTGCTTATTGAGGTGCTTATTGAGCTAATTAGGCATGTCATCGAGGGATAACGACTCCAGCACCGCATGTTCACCTCCGCATTTAGGGCGCTCCTGGGAGCCATCGCCTGCCCGTGAGAGATCTTTCGAGGTGTCTGCGTGGCGGCGAGCCCTCTCTTTTTTTCCGCAGCCTTGGTTGCTGCTCCCTTGTTACGAGTAGTTCTCGACCTAGAGCTCTGCACACCGGCCATGGCAAGGACAGACGAAGAAGGACTTATGAGGAGCAAGGTAGAGTAATTTTCGGTTAGGTAGTTCCCCTTTTTATAACCTAAGTACTGGCACTAGTACTAAAACCTGCATAGTGGGAACACGTTCAGGTTTGGTACATACTGGTAGGTGTGAGCAAGCTTGCACTTAATTGTAGCACTAGTGCTTTCGAATGTGATGGGAACAAGGTAAATATTAATTGATGGTTTTTGGTTTCGAGGCCCGAAACGGCTCCCGATGAGTTTAGTGGAACATAAATTTCAAGTAGACTACACTGCTCAGATGCGTAAATATTATGTTACTATCAAAAATTGGCACAAAATACGAAGGAGACCAATGGAAGTACTACTAGCAACCCATGATTTAACTACTCGTATGCGAGCAGTACTACGTGCATGTCTTTCTTCCGCCCTCACGTCCACTCAATTTGCATGCGCTGTATTAATTGACCATCAATGAAGTGAAGGACTTTACACGCGTCAAATTATCACATGGGGTGGATCTTGGTACAAAATTGTGTCCGCCCGTGTACCCATGTGTGCGTGCGAGGGAATGAGTGCGTGCATGGCGTACATGCACATCTTCGCTTCGTGCATGCACTGCCAGTGCGGCTCAGGGAGGACGAGTACATTCTTCAGGAACTAGCAGCACGTCACTATGATTAATCCACACAAGGATGTCGCGACAACGCCTCCACATGTGCCACGTGGCTTCATGAACGGTAAGAGAGACACTGTGTAGCGTGCCATTGTGTTTTGCACATACTCGAAGTACTAGTAAGGTACACGTGCATTGCACGCGTCCGATTTTCCAACCAAATTATGAATAAATACCACACTATAGCATGTAAGCTCTGAGTCATATATGCCTGATGTAGACCTTCATTTAATTCTTATAGTTCATCTCATTCAAAATCAATTAGTTTTTATAAAAAAACCCTAGGGCCTCTTTGATTCGTAGGATTTCCAAAACGCGGGAATAGGAAGAACATGGGATTAGAGTGGAATGTCGTCTTGATTCCTACAGGATGGTACGAGTGTTTGATTTTGCATAGGAAAAACAAAGAATTCTTTCAAAGAGGTTTGAGTGGATGGGATGTTTCCTATGAAATCTAGTGCAAATGAATCATATGGAAAAATTCCTATGGTTTACAATCCAAGGAATCAAACAACCAAGATAGGAAAAATTCCTAAGGATTAGAATCCTCCAAAATTCCTTCGAGAATCCTTTGAATCAAAGAAGCCCTTAATCCATTTTATGATTCATGGAATTGTGCGTTGTAAAGCATAAAGTAAAAAACAAATAATGGCAATTCAACTAGAAAAAAAGTTTTGGCAATTATGATACGGAAGATTCTAGAACAAAGGAGAACCACTGTTGTTTTGAGATTTGTGCATTATGCTTAAGTTCAACCATGGAGGCTGCTAGATTGTACATGTGGCAAAATCCGGTGGGGGCTAGAAGATGGTGCGAGGGGCCGAGTGGAGGGAGACTATGAAGGAGTGCACAACTACAAGATCGATATTTAGAGAGAGGGGGCGAGAACGTGCGTTGTTGCACGCAGTGGCGGTGCCATGAAAAATGTCCCATGAGTTAGGGGGCCAGGCATTGCTAATCCTTTATGAGGAGGGCCAATTCATCAACTTAAACCATTTTTACCAGTAATTGTCTAATGATCACATTCATATTAGCCTCGATATATAGTGATGTTAGGGGGGCAGGGCCGTTGCTGCCCCTGTCTTTGCCATTGTGCGTGCGTCTGAGAGATGAAGCGGAAGGCATGGATGATGAGAGGGGGCGTTGGATATATAATTAATGTGGGTGTATTAGCTATATATGTAATCCTATATAGAGAGGTATAGATTGATCGATGTGGACATGGGAAAGAGGATGAGACCTCACTAGATATATAGATTGATAGGTTTATGTGGAAAACTATGAAAGACCTAGCTATATACACACACACACATAGAGGAACATCGATCGTTGCGCATGCACGTGAGATATAAAGAATGCCCGATATGATGGAGAGGGGGATGTGTGTGTGTGTGCCTTCATGGGAGACCGACCTGAAGAAAAAGATTGAATGTGTGCGATGGATAATGCCGACTGGTAGTGTATGTGCATGCATGCACGAGAGAAAGTTAGTGGTACAATTATAAAGAATAGACCAATGTGTGGGTGTAATAGACTAGGTGAGGTCATAATCAATGTAAAGTTGAATTCAAATATTTGAATAAGAATTCATGATGTTTGAAACCCATACATGCATGAATATAACGGAGATCTGCGCGGTGTGGTTTGGAAACAGGCATGTTGTAATGTATACACATTGAACAAGGTCAGACTGGTTTGAATTTGAGATACCGATGGCAGACATCGTTTGGCCAGATTGCATCCGTGCATGGACACACTATTCTAATTGGAGATGATGGGTGGCTTTCGCATCACATATCTATATCTATACCCCTATATATATTATATTATATTTTTTATATAGTGTGCGGATAACTTTAACTTTGAAAGATGGTCGTTGGATGAGGCCAATCCGATGGTGCAGAGATGGCAAATTTGAGTACTACTAGCCGTTGGATATCATCTAGATTCCACCAGATTTTGCCACATGTACAATCTAGAAGACTCTAAGGTTGAACTTAAGCATAATGCACAAACCTCAAAACACAAGCACTTCTTCTTTGTTCTAGAATCTTCCATATCAGAATTGCCCAAATATTTTTCTACTTGATTTGTTTTTACTTTATGCCTTAAAACGCACAATTCCATGAATCTTAAAATAGATTAGCTTTCTTATAAAAACTAGATGTTTTTGAATGAAATCAACTATAAGAATTAAACGAACATCTACATCATGCATATATGACTCAAAGCTTACATGCTATAATGTGGTATTTATTCATAATTTGGTTGCCGAATCTCATGCGTGCAATGCACGTGTACCTTACTAGTCTAAATGGTGTCTGTGTGTGTGTTGTGCATGTTAAGCACATTGTACGTAGTATATCATACTAGTCTAAATTGTCTTTTTTTCTTTTGGGTACACGTTAAGCTTGTTCTCCCAAAATTTCAAGCCGCGCCTTGTTATGCCGAAATTTGAAGCTAGCGTCTCTGTCTATCATGCTGCGAAACTCCCGCCTCTACAACCCGCGCCTTGTTACCCCGAAATATTTAAGATAAATCTTTGTCTCACTGTGCTTCGACAACTCCCTCCATCTCAACCCGCGCCTTGCTATTCCAAAATTACAAAGCGCGCGAAAACTCCCACCTCCTGTGAAATCCCGACACGCGAAATGCCCGTGATACCCCTGAATCGAAAGAACCGCCTCAAATCGGTGGGGGTACTTTCGTAACTTACCCCACATTTGGGACAAGCACGTCCCCAAGCCATGGTTCCCCCACTCCCATCCCATCCGCCCACTGATTCGTACACCGAGGCCGGCAAAACCCGCGAAGCCCCACACCCTCCTCCGTCCGCCACCCAGCCGGAGCCTCTTCCCCGACGACGTCGTCCACAACAACACCTCGACGTCCCTCATCCACCGTACCGGATGAGGATCCGTCGTCGATCTGGTCGTCCCGCCGGTTCAGCCACCCCGTCCTCCACCTCCAAGGAGCTGCCCCGATGTTCCCCTCGTCTTTCGCGCCACCTCCATTCCCACACTGCCGTCTTCACCTGCACCACCTGAAGAGCATCATCATCACCGTTTCCTCGGATGAAGCTGCAGCCTAATCGGCGCCACCAAAGAGGTTGTACACTAATCACCGCATTTTCTTCTTGATTCGATCTCACGGTGCTGCCGGCGCTCGGTCGCGAGCCGACACGGTGCGGCTCCATCCACGGCGGCGTCGCCGGCCACTTCCTCCACGGCGTCGCTCCCTCGGCGGCGACGTCCACATCAGTAGGAGCTTCTGCTTTAGCTCTCGCTCACGCTGCTGCTGTGCTCTTGCTCTTGCTCTTGATCCCCTGCCTGGTCTGCTCTTGCTCTTGCTCTTGCTCGCGCTGTTACTCTCGCTCTTGCTCTTGCTTGCGATGCTGCTCCGATTTAGCTACACTTCAGTCGACTGAATCGACTTTTGGGTTAGTCAATTTTTAGGGGGTGGGGGGCTCGCTGGAGTTAAGGAAGAACCAGTCGCAGCGGGGAGGGGTCCTCGCCGGAGAGGTACCCCACTATCTATCTTAGGGTTCAGGGTGGGGGCGGTGGTCGCCGGCGGTGGTGGGGCGGTGGGTGGGGATCACCGGACAAAAAGCTCGGCACAGGGGGGCACAGGGATGGCCGGGGCGACAGCGGACTGGCGGTGGGGAGTGTTTTCGGGGCGGGCGGGGCGGCGCACCGCAGGTCGCGGGCAGCGGGGGGCGGTTGTTTGGCCGGTGCTGGCTGGCGGCTCAGGGGGTGGAGGTTGAAGATGAACTGCAGGCCCTTGATTTCATATCCATTAGCTGCAAAATCGACTAACCAGAGATGAAAAAGTCAGTCGACTGACTTGTAGCCTCACCTCTAGTGCATTCAGTTTCGACAACAAAATTCAGTTTCGATAGTTAAGTTCAGTTTCAACAGTTAAGTTCACAAATGAGCGGCTGATGTATACATCTAGCACTTTGTGGTTATCTATTTTACGTCATCTATTGGAGATGCTATTAGAATTCCATTCAGGTTAACGTTGTCTCTCTTGTCCTGCTTCAGCCTCGGCATCGTACAAGTCACCGGAGCTGCTCCAACGATGAAACCCTCCATCACAGTGGAGCAGTACCTCGGGCTCCATCTCCAGACGCCTAAGATCTTCTTCCCCTCCTCCTACAGCCAATTCAGCCAGAGCATTCTGACCGGCCAACCCAATCACGCTGAGATCGACATGGCTTCGCCAAATAGGTTGTACACTTCTTATGGTTTGACTTAATCTCACCATGCTTCTTTGCATCCTGTGATCTTCTAATTCTTGTGAACCAAACACCCAGATTGGCAGAAATCCTGTGTTTTTAAATTCTCTGTTTTGCTCGTGCATTCCTATCCTATTCATGTCTATTTCCTATCCCTGCATTGTTAGAATCCACAAATTCAAACAAGCCCCTACACAATTACTTCTGTTATAGATATATGTCAAAGAAAACCTTGTGTGGTTTGTCCTGCTCCTGCGGTGCTATGTTCCACCCCAGCTCAGCTGCTCCAACGACGGAAGGGTTCACCACAGCAGGGATCCACTCTCCAGACTGCATTACCATTATCAACTGAGCAGATGACCTTGAGGACTACACGGCTCCGCAAGAGAGGTCGCACTCTTCCGTGTCTGCTTACGTTATGCATTGCTTAATATGATGACATGCTACTTTATCGTCGTGTTCACCTATTAGACTCCGACTCAGGTCCAAACTTATGCTGAAACTTGAGTTTTTAAATGGTTGTGGGGTACATACTGGGGCAGCAATCAGTACTATATGTCTACTATCTGGTTAATCTCGGGTGTCTACTATGATCTTCATGTTGGGTGCAAACAAACATTAAAGGAGCCATTATCTGTATTTTTTAACTAAAGCTATTATCTGCCTGCTATCGTTTGTTTTGGGTCTATCCACAGTTTGCTACCATCACTCTGGATTTGTGCATGCACTCCTTACATAATCTCACTATGTTTTATTCCTATGAATGTCAGTTATTGTACACAATGGAACGGAACATGTAGAGCAAAAGAGACGACCCTTGCATGACAATAAAATTTCATGCAGACGTCGCTCCATGGTGGGCGCAAAGGCAGCCCCCCTCCACCCATTTCGGATCGTAATCAAGAGGAAGATAACTGTTCTGAGGGGGGTTCAGAAGAAGAAGACCACTCCTATTTACCCCATGAGGTCTTCGCTCTAACTTGGCATGCTAATGTTGGTAAAATCATGCATATGGTGCCTTGCATTGCTTACTGTATACATCAAAGATGTCATCTGCTTAGTTTAGACATGCTTTGTGTCAATGCCATTTGTTTAGTTTCTTTATCATATATGTGAATCATGCAATGCCATCTTGTTTAGCCAGGCATCATATATGTGAATTTTGCAATGCCACCCTGGTTAGCCAGTCATCTTATATGTGAATTATATCATGACATGATTTTTTATTACATGTTAAATTTGTCAACAATTTTAGTACATTCAATTACTCTTCCTGTGCATCAGCCATTCGGCACGGTCATGGAAAAATCTGGAGTGGAAACAACATCTTCAGAGCAGACAATGCTATCTGACGAAGCACATGTCTTGCTGGTTACAGATAGCTCCTCAGAGTAGGATTCAGAGACAGATGACCAGTCCTATTCCCCCCCCCCCCCCCGAGGTGCATGCTCTAACTTGGCAGGGTTATGTTGCTCATATCGTGCGTATGGTATCTTGCATTGCTATGTCATTTGCTTAGTTTAGACATGCTTTGTGTGAATGCCACCTATTTAGTGTCTAATTACCATATATGTGAATTATGCAATGCCACCTTGTTGCAAGACATTATATATGTGAATTATGCAATGCTATCTTGTTGCAAGGCATTATATATGTGAATTATGCAATGCCATGCTGTTTAGCCAAGCGTCATATATGTGAGTTATATCATGCCGTCCTTTTTTTGTATTTCTTATTTCTTTTGTCAACAATGTTTGTATATTCAACTGCTCTTCCTGTGCATCAGCCATTTGAATTGGTGATGGAGAAATCTGGAGTGAAAACAAGGTCTTCATAGCAGACAATGCTACCTGGTGAAGCAGATATCTTGCTGGTTACAAATAGCTCTTCAGAGGAGGATTCAGAGGCAGATGACCAGTCCTATTATCCCCCTGAGGTGTATGCTCAAACTTGGCAGGGTTATATTACTCATATCATGCATATGTTGTATTGCAATGCTTAGTTTTTACATCATATACACGATATTGATTGCCATCTCCTTAGTTGACACATCATATATGCAATTGCCCTCTGCTCACTTCCTTAGTATATAAATCGTATATTTGAATTATATCATGCCATGATATTCACATAGACAGCATGTACCTAAATTATGGCATGCCAACCCATTTTCTAAAGACATAATATAGTTATATCATCTCATCCTGTTCACACTTCACATAGTCATCATATTTTGAATTATGTCATTCTATCCGTGAATTATATCATGCCATCATGTTTCCATCGACGGCATGTTTGTGATTTATGGCATGCCAACCACTTTAATAGACACATCATATAGTTATATCATGTCATCCTATTTACATAGTCATCATATTTTGAAGTATGTCATTCTATCCTGTTTAGTTAGCTATCATACATGTGAAATTGTGTCATGTTATCCTGTTTAATTAGCCATCACATATGTGAAATTATGTCCTGCTATTCTGTTTGGTTAGACAACATAAATGTGAATTATTTCATGCCCTGTTTTCTTCCCTACTATCCATTGCACCTGTCTATCTTACAATGTCTGTACATTCAATTACTTTTCTTGTTTATCAGTCATTTCAATTGGAGGGGGTGATGGCAGTATCTTTGGGAGTAAAAACACGGTCTTCAGAAAAGATCGGGCTACCTGTCGATTGAGATAGAACCACGGTTGTACTTGCCCAAGAACCAGCCACACCACACATAACACAGACTCACGCAGATTGTACCCCTACCCAGTTGGACAGAGAACTAGCTACACCCCTTCTAACCCCAACCCCAGCAGAGAGTAACCCAGTTCCCATTTACATAGCACCGTCTCCACCACAGAGCACCCAAACATGAGCAGTTAGTAAGGCAACTATTGTCGTGGTTCTAAGTCTGACAGTAGAATAGGGGGGGTAGGAATGTAGAGGCAAGATCCTAGCTATGGAGGAGTTGTTCACATGAGTTTTATGAGTTCAGGCCCTTCTCAGAGGAAGTAACAGCCCTACGTCTCGGAGCCCGGAGGCGGTCGAATGGATTATATGTGTGTGTGTGTTACAGGGGGTGCGAACCCTTGTCCCTGAGGAGGGGGTGGCTTATATAGAGTTTGCCAGACCCCTCCTGCGCTCAGTTACAAAGGGTTTAAGGTACATAAAGATGGAGATGTTACTAGTAACGCCTGTAATAAAGATACATAATGACCATTAAGGCTATGACCTAATTCCCGACCGTTGTAGAGTGGAGTGGCTCTAGATCTTCTGGTAGTCGAGTGATTGTCCATACGGTCGAGTGTCTTCAAGACTGTCGAGTGGACCATAGCTTCATGGTCGAGTGGATGATGATTTTTCTTCGACTGCTTCTGGTTCTTTTAGAGATGTCCTTGGGGAGGGTATCTTGGACAGATCCATGACCCTACCCTAGGTACATAGCTTCATCATTAGCCCCCGAATGGATCAGGGTTTGAGTGAGGAAGGAGTTGAGAATGCTTCCGACTCATTTTTCGTTGTTATGAGTATATCTTGTTCAGGATCAATGAACTGAGGTGACGACGACAACTTCTTTTTCAGTCGCCTTGATCCATTCTTAGTTTTTGTCGAGTGAACTTTTACTGAAAAGCTTCGAGTGATGATGTGGAGGATGCCTTCCGTCTGACAAGTTGTTCTGCTGTCCGCGGATTTCGCGGGATTCGAATTTTGGGAAGCGCGTTGGGCGGGGGAGGCCGTGGTAATCGGGACGGATTAGGCAGGTCGCCTCGATCCCCGCGCCACCTTTTTTGCCACGTATCGCGTGCGCAACTGTTGCGGGATTTGATGACATCGTCCGGGCCTACAAGTCAGTCACTCGGAAGTATCCTTATAAAATGCACCGGACCGGGCTTTTGAACAGTGCGCCCTCATTCTCCTCCTCCTTCTTCTTCTTCTTCAGATTTCTCCGCTGCCCCTGCTTCCGCTCTCGGCGTCGTAGCTCCGCTCGGACTCGATTCGCTGCCATGGGGAAGGAGAAGACGGTGGCGTTGGAGCGCGCAAAGAAGGCGACGGCGAAGGCAAAAGGAAAGCGGACCAGCCGAGGTGGATCCTCGTCAAGGTCCGGCCTGCCACCGGGCTAGATCCAGGGCGATTGGATCCGCTCGACGATTTGCCAGGACGACCTCGACGATCTGGTTGAGGGGGGACTGATCCCCCACGAATCGGCACGGCTCCCGAGGAACGAGACCGAGCCGCCGCCGCGGGAGGGTGAGTGCGTTCTCCTCGCCACTCACGTCGACCGCGGATTTTCTTTGCCTCCCCACCCTTTCTTTCCTGGTTTTATGAATTTCTTTGGGGCTCAACTCCACCACTTTACTCCAAACACTATCATGTACCTTGCTGCCTTAGTGTCAATGTGCGAAAATTTCTTGGGTTGCCGACCGCACTGGGGTCTCTTCAAGCACATATTCACATGTCGCTCCCAGTCGGTCAAGAAGGCCAACCCGAGTGACGAGAGGACGCACGTGATACAGATGTGCGAAGGCCTTGGAATCCAAATGAGGAACAAGAGCACCTTCCAAGCTATGATCCTTCTTGACTCGGTCCGGGGCTGGCAGTCGACTTGGTTTTACTGCAAGCACCAGCCGACCCCGGGTCAGTCGACTGGACTTCCCCCCTTTTCTTTGGATTGAGTGGAGAAGCCCTCCTCCTTGAGGGTGATCCTAGAAGAGAAGGCACAAGTGAAGGTGTTGGTCGAGCGGGTCGTCCAACTTGTCCGCGACGGAGTGACTGGTATGGACCTGCTGGAGGTCTTTCTTAGTCGATGCATCCAACCGCTCCAAGCCTGTAACCATCCAATGTGGATGTACTCGGGACTCAAGGACTCCACTCGGATCCACCCGGAGGACGTTAGTGAAGACACGGTGGAGAAGTGGCTGAGAGGAATCACCAGCAACAAAGATAATCCCCGGGGGTCTAGGAGGGTGATTCCATTCGACCATTCATGCCAGCCGGAACAGGTATGATTCTGCATTGTCAAGTATCTTCTCGATTCACTGTGTAACATCTTGTTGATGGTCGACTGTATTTCTTTCGTTCATTGTCTTTTCAGGCTCTTAATGATATGTACTCGATGCCCAATGGAGTGCAGGAGCAACACGTCGAGGAAGGGGCGAGCGGGGGTGAGAGTGGCAAGTGGCACTCGGATGCAGAGGAGGACAAGGAGAGCGACGACTCGAGCAATGAAGAAGAGGTCGACTCGCCTCCTCGTAGAGAGAGGAGGTCCAAGCACGCTCACGACCCGGCGAGCACCCCTGACCTGGCGGCCGCGTCGACTGGGCCATCTTCGAAGCGCCCTCGGACGTCTTCCCCGACGCCGACTGAGAAGGTACCGAAACAACTCAAGACTGCACCGTCTCGTGTGCCGAAAGCATCGAAGGCCACCTCCTCCAAACCACCGAAGGCTTTACCCAGAATCAAAGTGACCATCCCCACCATCTCCGGGTAATCTTCTGACCCGATCTTTTGGTCGACCCGAGCAACAGAACATAACCGACTGAATGTTGACATTTGTAGCGCTGCTACCTCTGGGACTTCTTCCTACCAGTACCGAGACAAGGAAATGGAAGACGCGATTACCTCCAACCCAGGTAAAATTCTCATGATCTTGTCCTTGATTATTGGGTCGATTAAATTCTGGCAATTCACTTGGGGTCGACTGATCTATCTGCAGCCCCGCCCAACGTCATCGATCTTCCGGATGATGATGAAGATGTGGCCCCTAGGCCCAGGAAGAACAAAAAAGTAGCATCTGGCAAGACGTCTCAGCAAGGACCGGTGACAACACCAACCGTCCGGCAATCCGAAGACGCAGGTGGGGCCTCTGTAACCTTCATTGTCCCATTGTCGAGTGAGCGCCCTGCATCGTCAATTGTACCAGTGTTTTCTTCAGTTGTCCAACCTCACGCTTCGGAGCTCCAAGCTGCCGCACCTGGGTCGTCCGCCCCCTTCTTCACCAACTACCATGTTCCAGAAAGTCAGTCGGACGCGGCTGCGGAGGCCATCCGTCAGGCTAACGTGATGATGGAGCAGATGAAGACGGTGCACGAGAACAGCCAGGCTGCTTACGATGCCAGCGCGGCTCTCCGGGCCAATGTCCAGGTAAGTAGGCTTCCGAATGGCCTTGTTCTATTAGGATATGCTACCTGAAATATTTTCTTTCATACAATCTCTTATTGTTTGCGTCGAATCTATACACCCACTTGGTGTGTTTTGTTGTCTTTGGTATATGCGCTCTTCCACTCAGCCTGGCAAGTGGGATCAGAACCAGTGGGGGCACACTAAGTGCACCCACTGGGTGTAGTCCCCGAGACCGCAGTCGACTGCAGGCAGTCGACTAGGGTCTGAGTACTTTTTTCTTTCTTTTCTTCCACTCGACCCGGGCGGACCGATCGAATGGGATCCGAACCAGTGGGGGCACGTCAAGTGCACCCACTAGGTGTAGTCCCCGAGACCGCGGTCAACTGCTGGTAGTCGGCCGGGGTCTGAATAGTTCTTTTCTCTTACTTCTCTCTTTTTTTACTCGACCTGGGCAGACCGGTCGAGTGGGGTCTGAATCAGTGGGGGCACACCAGTGCACCCGTTGGGTGTAGTCCCCGAGACCGTGGTCAACTGCGGGCAGTCGGCTGGGGTCTTGAGTAAACTTTTAAGTTTTATTCACTCGGAAGTAAATAATCTTTGACCTTGTCGATTGACACGTATTTTTCCTTCTGCAGAAATCTTGTACTCTCATTTCTAAGTTTGCCGAATTTGAGGAGAAGCAGAGGCAACTCAACCTCGACTTGGAGCTGGCCCAACAAAAGTTGAAGAAAGCTCAAGACGAAGCTGCTGGTATGGAAGGTAACTGCCTGTCGACTGTTTATGTTGATCGTCTTTTAAGATATTTCTTCGATCTCTTGTTTGATCTGATTGCTTCTTTTGCAGAGAAAATGAGGTTGGATATGGAGAAGAAGGACTCGGACCTTGCAGCTGTGTAGAAGGAAGCTTAAGATAAGACTGCCCTTGCAGACCAGAAGCTGGCTTCGGTCGGAGCGTTGGAAGGAGAGGTGAACAAACTGAAGTCCTGTCTCAATGAGTCCAACCAAGAGGTAACTCATCTAAAGAAGGATAAGATTTCTCTGAATGAGAAGCTGGAGTCCGCGGTCCGTAAGAGAAATGACATGGAAGCCTATCTGAGAACTCTTTCTAAGAAACTCTATCTTATGCTGGAAGGTACTCCTTTTAATCCGACTGCTTTACTACTTGCAAGTTAAACCTGTCCAGTCGACTCACTAACTCTTTGACTGCAGAATTCTGCCAAAACTTTGATGAGGAAACTGGAAGGATCGAGACGGGTTTAGACCCTATTGTTTCTCCGGTCGGCGACGAAGCTGCCATGAATGTGCTTTGACTGGAATCCCATGTTGCCAGCATCACAAGTTACCTCGCTCGCCTGAAGGTGGCAGTTTCACAGATCAACTCATCACTCTGGCCAAGGGCGACGCTTCAAAATGACCTCGAATCTCTGATGGCTCGGCTCAACGAGATTCCTGGTCGAGTGCAAGAGTGGAAGGTGTCCTCTGCCCGGTGTGGTGCTGACGTGGCGCTGTCTTTGGTAAGGGTCCACTGCAAGGAAGCTCGTGAAGACAAGCTGGTGGCGATCAAGGTCACCAACACCAAAAGGCACAACTTCCAGTCCTTTATGGAGACTTTCATTGCTGTTTCTACTCGGATCGCAGATGGAATCGACTTGGACAAATTCGTCGAACTCGCCAGCCCTCCTCCAGCCGAGTGAACAAACTGTGAGATTTAAACCTGTCTTAAATTTGCCTCGGAATGCCGAGTGGTTGCTGTAACCATTAAAATCCTTCGGGCTTGATGCTCGAATACTTTTGATTTGTCGCTTGGAACTTTAGGATTAATCCGAACTGCTTTTGAATATGCTTCTGATTGCTTTTGGGATCTGCTCCCTATTTGGAGTGACCTTCGTGTTTGAGATGCAGCCTTAAAATGGAGACTTCAATCAAACTGTGCCTTTTGTCCTTGCGGACAAGGATGGAGCGCACGTTGTATTTGTGGCGTAGCTCGAAGGAGAATGTTGCAGTCGACCTGCGCCTCGTCATCCTTGCAGACAAGGATGGAGCGCACGTTGTATTTGTGGCGTAGCTCGAAGGAGGAGGTTGCAGTCGACCTGCGCCTCATCGTCCTTGCGGACAAGGATGGAACGCACGCTGTATTTGTGGCGCAGCTCGAAGGAGAGGGAGGTTGCAGTCGACCTGCGCCTCATCGTCCTTGCGGACAAGGATGGAGCGCACGTTGTATTTGTGGCGTAGCTCGGAGAAGAGGGCCGCGGTCGACCTGCACCTCGTCGTCCTTGCGGATGGAGATGGAGTGTACATTGTATTTGTGGCGCAGCTCCAAAGGAGAAGGACGCTCACCACTCGATAGATTTTTACAAACTTAGGCGAGTACTAGACTGTAGCTAAGCCTCCGAGTGCGAGGATTGCTCACCACTCGGTAGGATTTTGCAAAGTTAGGCGAGTACTGGACTGCAGCTCAGCCTCCGAGTGGGAGGATTGCTCACCACTTGGTAGGATTTTACAAACTTAGGCGAGTACTGGACTGCAGCTAAGCCTCCGAGTGGGAGGATTGCTCACCACTCGGTAGGATTTTACAAACTTAGGCGAGTACTGGACTGCAGCTAAGCCTCCGGGTGGGAGGATTTCTCACCACTCGGTAGGATTTTACAAACTTAGGCGAGTACTGAATTGCAGCTAAGCCCCCGAGTGGGAGGATTGCTCACCACTCGGTAGTAATTTACAAACTTAGGCGAGTACTGGACTGCAGCTAAGCCCCCGAGTGGGAGGATTGCTCGCCACTCGGTAGGATTTTACAAACTTAGGCGAGTACTCGACTGCAGCTAAGCCACCGAGTGGGAGGATTGCTCACCACTCGATGGGATTTTACAAACTTAGGCGAGTACTGTACTACAGCTAAGCCCCCGAGTGGGAGGATTGCTCGCCACTCGGTAGGATTTTACAAACTTAGGCGAGTACTAGACTATAGCTAAGCCCCCGAGTGGGAGGATTGCTCACCGCTTGGTAGGATTTTACAAACTTAAGCGAGTACTGGACTGCAGCTAAGCCCCCGAGTGGGAGGATTGCTCATCACTCGGTAGGATTTTACAAACTTAGGCGAGTACTGGACTGCAGCTAAGCCCCCGAGTGGGAGGATTGCTCGCCACTCAGTAGGATTTTACAAACTTAGGCGAGTACTGGACTGCATCTAAGCCCCCGAGTGGGAGGATTGCTCTCCACTCGGTAGGATTTTACAAACTTAGGCGAGTACTGGACTGCAGCTAAGCCCCCGAGTGGGAGGATTGCTCGCCACTCGGTAGGATTTTACAAACTTTGGCGAGTACTGGACTGCAGCTAAGCCCCCGAGTGGGAGGCTGGCTCACCACTCGGTAGGATTTTACAAACTTAGGCGAGTACTGAACTGCAGCTAAGCCCCCGAGTTGGAGGCTGGCTCACCGCTCGGTAGGATTTTACAAACTTAGGTGAAACGGGTTCGCAGCTAAGCCCCCAAGTGGGAGGCTGGCTCACCACTCGGTAGGTTTTTTGAAAACTTAGGCGAAACGGATTCGCAGCTAAGTCACTCACCGGGGGTTTTTCAGATGTAGACAAAAGCAACAACAATCGTGCTAGAGGACTATAAAGCTCTTGTCTTTGATAAATAAATTACAACGGTATTTCTTATTACATTTTATTCGAACGAATACTTAAGTATAAAAGGGGCAAAGCAGCTCCGCATTCCAAGCCCATGGCTCGTCCTTCTTATGCTCGACACTGTAAAGGTGGTATGCTCCATTGTGGATCACTCTGGTAACAATGAAGGGACCTTCCCAAGCTGGGGCGAGCTTGTGTGGTTTCTGCTGATCAACTCGAAGAACCAAGTCTCCCTCTTGAAAGGCTCGACCCTTCATGTGTCTAGCATGGAATCGACGCAAGTCTTGTTGATAAATGGTCGACCGGATCAAGGCCATCTCTGTTTCCTCCTCTAGGAGGTCGACTGCGTCTTGCCGAGCTTGTTCTGCTTCATCTTCAGAGAAAATCTCAACTCGTGGTGCATTATGAAGCAAGTCACTCGGTAAAACAGCTTCAGCTCCATAGACCAAGAGGAATGGAGTTCGGCCAGTCGACCGATTATGTGTTGTCCTCAATCCCCAAAGAACTGATGGAAGCTCATCAACCCAGGCGCCTGCTGCGTGCTTGAGAGTTCGCATCAGTCGGGGTTTCAGTCCTTTGAGAATCATGCCATTTGCTATTTCTCCTTGTCCATTCGATTGGGGATGGGAGACTGAAGCATAGTCGACTCGTGTGCCTTGTGAGGCGCAGAAGGTTCTGAACTCGTCAGAATCAACGTTCAATCCGTTGTCAGTGATGATGCTATACGGAACTCCATATCTGAAAATCAACTCTCTGATGAAGCTGACAGCAGTACTAGCTTCAAGATTCTTAATAGGCTTGGCTTCGATCCATTTGGTAAACTTGTCGACTGCTACAAGCACATGAGTGAAGCCACTCCTACCATTCCTCAATGGACCAACCATGTCCAATGCCCAAACAGCAAAGGGCCAGACGAGTGGGATGGTCTTTAGGGCTGATGCAGGTTTGTGTGACATATTGGAGTAGAACTGGCAGCCTTCACATCTGTCGACTATATCTTTCGCCATTTCATTTGCTCGTGGCCAATAAATCAAGCTCGATATGCTTTAGCCACAATGGTCCGAGAGGACGCATGGTGACCACAGGTCCCCGAATGGATGTCGTGGAGGATCACTCGGCCTTCTTCTGGTGTTATACATTTCTGGCTGACCACACTTGCACTTTCTCTGAACAGTTGACCCCTTATTATAGTAAAGGCCTTGGATCGACGGACGATCTATCGAGCCTCTTCTTCATCCTCGGGGAGCTCTTTCCTAAGGATATATGCAATGTATGGCACTGTCCAGTCGGGAGTGATGACCAACACCTCCATGACCAAGTCAACCACGGCTGGGACCTCGACTTCAGTCGGATCTGTGGCACTCTTAGGCTGCGGGGGCTCTTCATTGAAGGGACCTTCTTGAACTGAAGGTGCATCAATATGCTCCTGGAACACATTACTGGGAATGACTTCTCTCTTGGAGCCTATCTTTGCTAAATCATCTGTTGCTTGATTTTTCAGTCGGGGGATATGATGGAGCTCTAACCCCTCAAACTTCTTTTCCAACTTTCACACCGCGTTGCAGTAACCAGTCATGGCTGGGCTTCTGACGTCCCACTCCTTCATCACTTGATTGACTACCAAATCTGAGTCGCCATAGACCATGAGGCGACAGACGCCGAGTGAAATGGCCATACGCAACCCATACAAGAGTGCTTCATATTCTGCTTCGTTATTGGAGGAATCAAAGTGAATCTGGAGGACATATCTGAGCTTGTCTCGTCGGGGGGATACCAGTACTACCCCAGCACCGGAACCATTCAGCATCTTGGAACCATCAAAGAACATGGTCTAGTGCTCCGAGTGTACTTGAGTCAGCAGTTGTTGTTCAATCCACTGGGCGAGGAAATCTGCTATTGCTTGGGACTTGATAGCTTTCTTTGCCTCGAACTTGATATCTAAGGGAAGAAGTTCAATCACCCACTTTGCCACTCGACCAGTTGCATCTCTATTGTCAGAATCTCTGATAACGGAGCGTCGCTGACGACTCTAATGGAGTGATCAGAGAAGTAATGTGCAACCTTCTTCGTGGTCATATAGATCCCATAAACAAGCTTCTGATAATGTGGATATCTTTCCTTTGATGGAGTCAAAACTTCAGAGACATAGTATACTGGGCGCTGAATTTTGTAAGCTTTTCCTTCTTCTTCCCGCTCGACCGTAAGTACTATACTGACGACTTGTCCAGTGGCTGCAATGTAAAGCAGTAAAGGCTCTTTGTTGATTGGAGCAGCAAGCACCGGCTGGGTGGAAAGCAGGGCTTTGAGCCCTGCAAATGCTGCATCAGCCTCAGGAGTCCACTCGAACTTATCTGATTTCTTCATCAGTCGGTCAAGAGGCAGTGCCTTTTCACCGAGGCGAGAAATGAATCGACTTAAGGCGGGAAAACAACCAGTAAGCTTCTGGACATCATGCACATGCACAGGGCGTTTCATCCGGAGTATGGCACCCACTTTCTCTGGGTTAGCGTCGATCCCTCGTTCGGAAATGAGAAAACCGAGTAATTTTCCGCCTGGAACTCCAAACGTGCACTTTGATGGATTAAGCTTGATATCATACCTTCTGAGGTTGGCAAAGGTTTCAGGAAGGTCAGCCAGTAGGTCGAAACCTTTATGTGACTTGACCACAATGTCATCCATGTATGCCTCCACATTCCGACTGATCTGAGTGAGCAGGCACTTCTGAATCATCCGCATGAATGTGTCTCCAGCGTTCTTCAAACCGAATGGCATAGTGACATAACAGAAGCACCCAAATGGGGTTATCAAAGCTGTTTTTATCTCATCGGGTCCGTATAGACGGATCTGATGGTACCCGGAGTAAGCGTTGAAAAAGGACAAACGCTCACACCCCGCAGTCGAGTCGACTATTTGGTCGATGCGAGGGAGAGGAAAGTGATCTTTCGGGAAGGCCCAATTGATATGTTTGAAATTGATGCACATGCGAAGTGAGTCATCCTTCTTTGGGACCATGACAACATTAGCTAACCACTCGGAGTGGTAAATCTCTCGGATAAACTCAGCTGCCAGAAGCCGAGCCACTTCTTCATCGATTGCCTTCCTCTTCTGTACAGCGGACCGTCGAAGATGTTCTTTGACTGGTTTCACTTCTGGGTCGACTTGCAAACGATGCTCAGCCAGTTTTCTGGGAACACCTGGCATGTCGGAAGGTTTCCATGCAAAGATGTCCCAGTTCTCACAGAGGAACTGGATGAGCGCTTCTTCCTATTTGGAGTCGAGTGTTGTTGAGATGTGAGTCGGAGCAGCATTCGGATCAGTTGGGTGAATGTGAATCGACTTTGTTTCACCAGACGACTGGAATGCTGAATCCGTGGCAAGCTTCTTAGCACGCAACAAATCACTCGGATCTACATTTTTTGATATTCTTGCAATTCCACTACTGCCATCTGTGCATCAACGATCTTTGAGCCCTTCTGGAAGCACTCTTCTGCCTTTTTTCGATTACCGGTGGTAGTGATCACTCCTTTGGGACCAGGCATCTTCAATTTGAGGTACACGTAACATGGTCAAGCCATAAAACATGCATAAGCTGGCCTGCCCAAAATAGCATGATAAGCACTCTGGAAATCTACAACTTAAAATGTCAACTTTTCTTTGCGGTAATTCTTGGAATCACCGAACACTACATCAAGGGCGATCTGGCCGAGTGATGCAGCCTTCTTGCCAGGAATGACTCCATGGAAACTCATATTGTTTTCACTGAGTCTGGACATGGGAATGCCCATTCCTTTCAATGTCTCTGCATACAGTATATTCAGGCCACTGCCACCATCCATCAGAACCTTAGTCAATCGAGTACCTTCGACTACTGGGTCGACCACCAGCGCTTGCCTCCCAGGGGTGGCTATGTGCGCTGGGTGATCGGACTGGTCGAATGTGATTGCAGTCTAAGACCACTTCAAATAACTGGGTGTCACTGGAGCAACCATGTTCACTTCTCTTTTGATGACTTTCAGTCGACTCTTACTCTCAATATTAGCGAAAATCATCAGAGTGGCATAGACGTGGGGGTAACCATCACCGTCCTCCTCCTCATCCTCAACTTTGTCTGCTTCCTTCTCCTTTTCCTTGGGTTGTTTCTCTCGGAATTGCTGGATTAGGAGTCGACACTGTCGAGTGGTATGCTTTGGGTAATGAAATTACCCTCTTCATCTTTCTTGGTGTGAATGTGGCATTGTAAATCCAGCACATCATTTCCATCTTGATCTTTTACTTTCTTGGGGTTCCATGGTGCTTTAGGTTTCCCCTTGAACTTCCCCTGAGTCACGGCTAAGGCTTCACCAGGAGCGGCTGGCTCGGCTTTGGGCTTCTGCTTTCGACTGGAGTTTCCTCCTTCAGTTTCGTGGGCGACTGCTTTGTGCCTGCCACTCCGGTGTCGGTCTTCTTCTTCACCATCGGCGTACTTGGTGGCAATCTCCATCATCCGAGTCAGAGTCACACTACTAGGAAAAGGCCTACTAATGGCGCACCTAATTTGGCCATTAATGGCGCATTAGTGGTGCGCCATTAGTAGCACGCCATTAGTATATTTTACTAATGGCGCACCTGGTGCGCCATTAGTATCTGGTATACTAATGGCGCACCCCAGATGCGCCATTAGTATATACAATAGTGCGCCATTAGTATGCCTCCCAGGGGGCCATGTATACCCAGGTGCTTTGGCATACTAATGGCGCACGACAGCAAGATGCGCCATTAGTAACTTCGGCATACTAATGGCGCACTGTTTAATGATGCGCCATTAGTATCCTTTGGCATACTAATGGCGCACTATGATGTGATGCGCCATTAGTATGAATATTAGGTTTTTTTTATTTTTTAATTTTCTGTTTTTTGCACAGGTTACAAAATGTATAATTGGACAAAATATAGACAGCACACATCAACAACAGATTCATCGAATACAATAGAAGATTAGTCTCTGAATACAATTCATCATTTTAGTCTCCGAATACAAGTCATCATATTAGTCTCCGAATTGAAAAGACCGAACAAAGATAGAACATTATATTACAAGTCTCGAGACCGCGAGTTTGTCTTCACATTACAAGTCGATATCGATCATCTAAACTACCATCACATAGAAGAGAGCTGCGGTCATCACGATGAGCATCATCACGATGAAACTCGTCTTCATCCGGTTCCTCCAATGCTCCCTCCCCTCTCCCGCTAGATAGCGGGCATATCTAGATTTGGCCTCGGCCCTAGTGGCGTACCCTTTGTAACTGTTACCGCTGAATCGGTGAACCTGTCTCCGACACTCCTCCCAGTCGTCGTAGACTCCGGGAACCTTACCCTTGTACACGACATACCACGGCATCGCTATGCAGTAGCCAAACGAAACGTTAGTACCAATTCACAGACAATACATAAGCAATATATAAGTATGCAACAGAACGATCGGAAGAGAAAAGCAAGACATTAATAGCATCGATTACATCTTAAGTTGAACGACTCTCGAAACCAAAGAGACATACTACAAGTTCATTAAAGTTTAATTACAACATGAGCCAATCGATGTTTCAGAACTAGACACAGCATCACTGCTTTCGACTCGACTCAAGGGACCGGAGCGTGGATGAAGCCGCCGTCTATCGTGGGAGTCATGAAAGAACGGGCGTTGTCAGCCTGCATTTGTAGGATTGTGTCGATGTCACTGTTGGACGGTTGATTTCTGAGGTAGAACTGCCCCGCGGTACGAAGGACATCTTGATGGATGATTTCCGCAAACTCCGACTAGATGCGAAAGAATTCTTGTCTGATGTCCGCGTCCTGGATTGCCGACACGCTCGCGGCCCAATCATTGAGTCTACTCGGTAGCAGAAGTTGATGATGGTCCCGTACGATCGCCCGCATGTGATGGATGGCGTAGTAGGCACCCTTCTGACCGCCAGGCGGCTTCTTGACGCAGCAGAACGTCGTATTGTGGGAGAACACGTGCTTGCCGTACTTACGAATAGGCCTGGTGAAGGTGCCTCCAGATTTGACGTAGCCGGGGAGAACATCATCAAGAACCTTCTTGACATTTGTGTAGTCTACATTCGACTGACGGTCCGGGTCAAAATACGTGGCCATGGAATATTTGGGGCTTAGGAGGATGAGCGTGCAACGTGTGTCACTGCAGAAAACACGGAATGTTAAAAGAAAAACGATCAAAATCTAAGAATTCATATGTTACGGGGCGGTTGAGGGGAGGACTTACGCGGGAAAGTAAGGCACGAGGAAGTTATCCTTATCTTGGTTTGCCAGAATGACGCCTTCGAGGTAAGAACTCGCGACTTTCCGGTCCCCAGCGCTGCCCAAGATCTTGGCACGCATATAGAAGGGGTCGACTATGACGATGTCCGGGGTCTTGTCGCGAATGATCCACATCTCCATACTCAGCGAAAATAGCCGAACGAAGGTGTAGTGCAGCGGATGAAGGTTCAACATAGCGTGGATGTCATCAAACCGCAGGACGATCGTACCCCCGATGGAGTTATCCACAAAGCCCTTGCCCTCTGGCACCTTGGCCGCGAAACCGGGTATGCCACATCCTTCTCTCCGAGACGCCGCTTCTCCAAAGAAAGAACACTGTCATGCAGACTCTGCATAGCACCGGTTGCAGCATCGAGCATATTTCTCGGTAGCATCGGCCTACCCGCCACATGCACCCTCCTCGAGATATCCTCAGGTGAAGGTAGCCCGTCCTGAGCACGGATCGTACTCGGTGCCGGCTGGCCCGCACCCTTGTTAGTCTTTCTTTTGCGTGCCTTCTTCTTCTCCTGTAATGGGACCGAGTTCTGCTCACAGACCGCCTTCTTGAGTGTGTTGGGGCTGATCATATTTCGCACCTCGCCTATCTGAGGCTCGGTGAAGTCGGCAGCTGGAGGCGTCTCCTGAGAGCTGAACTGCAGACGACGCCTGTTGCAACTTGGCTTCTCCGCGGTACCAGCTAGATCGCGCACGTCTTTTCTTGGGTTGGGTTCTTGAGAAGGAGGCCCCATGAAGTTGCCACCGTACCCATGATCGGCAAAGTACTGATCGACGTTGGCAAATGTATCGTCGTCGTCGTCGTTCTGATCCTGTGCCATATGCATGTTTGGATCCAGTGGCAAAGGGATGTCCGGCACCGTTGCGGCGGTCTTGCCATGGGGCCGACTTGGCGCCGGCACGACTGGCGGTGTTGTCTTTGGGGTGGTGTCCCCCGCCCCCAAACGAATCTGGCTCTTCGGCCAATGCAGGGGCCAGCTCAGGCAGGCGCTAAGGGTCATCACGTCATCATCGTCGGCCCCGACGGGTTGAATCGGAGGTAACAACTCGTCGCAGCCTGGCAGCACCCGAACCAGTTGAACCCTAAACAAGTTGGGTGGCATCTGGGTACCGTGGAACAAGGGGTTGCCTGGTTGAACGATTTTGCCCTTGGTGACATCGACCAACTCGTTGTTCACGAAGTGCAGGAGAGTGCACGGAACGTTGGCGGCGCCCTGCGAAAACATGTAGGGTGTCAGGGATGCCCAGTCAAAGGCAAGGAGATGAAGTCCTCGGCCGAGAGAGGCTTAATTAGTTACCGTGATGATGGCGTAGAGCTCGGCTAATGTCGAGGCACCGCCAACGGCGGGCGTGCAGTTGACGGAGGGGCCACTTGCTGCAGAGGTGCCGGCCGACGTACACCCGGGTGCATTAAGCTCCCGTGCCGGCGTCGGAGACACCAATGCCGCCTCCGCCGGAGACACCAATGGCCCCGCCATCGCGTTCTGCGAGTTGCTGGCCGTGAAGCTAGGAATCGGGGGCGGCCCCTGTTGGCCTCCCGCAATCCACGCACTAATCCCCTGGATCAAGGTAGGAACAATGGCGGTGATCGTCGCTCCGAGTTGTTGTTGCACTTGCTCTTGGACAATCTCCGGAATCCGCGCCACCTGTGCCCTGAGTTCTTGAACCTCGCGCGCCTGGCTTTCCGAGCTGGTCTTTTTCTCCTTTCGCCCACCAGTGTTATAGTATGACGACCATTTTGTCGACAAGCCTTTGCCGGCCACACGACCAGCTGACGTCGGCTTACTGAGCTTATCCTTGTTCTTCATTACATTCAACGCCCTATTTAGAGTGGTGTCCCAAGGGTTGCTCTTAGTCGACCCCGCGCTACTGCTTTCAGTCGCCTGTGGAAGGAATGTGAACCATTTAGAAATTTGGCTTCATTAATTAGAATGCAACCATATGGAGCTAATTATGCGGGGGTGTATTCCTTACCAGAACAAGCTCAAGCGCCCTGGTCTTCGGATCCGTGGTAAGCTCCTTTGTTTTCGGGTCCTTCTTGTACTGGGCCCTGACAAAGTTCCTGGTCTGCTTGTCACCGTATTTATCGAAGAGGGGCGGTAGGCCTTGCTCGGCACGGTCCGCCTCCTCCTTGTCCCATATAGGCTCCGCCACTCTGTAACCGCCGGGACCGAGTGTGTGTTCCCCTAAGTTCAGCTCCCGCATTTCTTTCCCCCACTTACTTGATTCGGAGCTTGCGGTGCTCGAGCAATTGATCTTGAAGTCGTTGTAGTCATCTTTGGTGATCGAAGGATTTTTCTCCTTGATCTTCTCATAACTCTCACCTTTCTCGATCATTCTCTTCACATTGCTTTTCCAAGTAGATAGGGCCGTGCTCATCTTCGTGAGGGCAGCATTGTTCACTTTATTCCCTTTGAGGCTTGTGTTTTCAAATTCAGTGGGGAACTTGTATCGTTCGTGCAGCTTCGTGAAGAGGAGGTTGCGCAAATTCCCTCGGTCAGGATGCCTGAGGTTCTCGGTGTTGATCGAGACGGTGCTCCGGAGAATGCACCCGAGCTGAAGCGAGTACCCCTTGACTATTCGTTCGGGCGCCGTTGGATTCCCATTGGAGTCCACTTCAGTAACTTCCTCCTTGAGGGTGCGGAGCAGGGTCGGGCGCCGGTCCTTCCGTTGCCTCTTCGGTTGGCTGCCATCTGTGCGTGCGCTGCCATCATCAGTGGTGGCATCCTCGGCGGCACCATCAGTGGTGGCATCAGTGGGGTCATCCTCGGCGGTACCATCAGTGGTCTCAGGATCGGTGGGGAAGGCGGCGTCCTCATACAAGTGAGGTTGTTCCTCCATCTCCTGGGACAGCTTCTAGAATTTCTTGCCGCCCGAACCCCCGGCCTCATCGTTGTTGGCCATGTTTCTCTATAAATAGGAACAAAGTTTGGTCAAAAAGTTGGTTATTGTCAAGGAACAAGATCATGGTCTCATCATTTAGGGTTTGTCGACACCGAGGCATCCTAAAAGCTAAGCTTTTATCATTGAGGGTTTTTCGACGCCGAGGCACCCTAAAAGCCTAAGCTTTCATCATTTCGGTTTTTATCGACACCGAGGCACCCTAAAAGCCATGCATTAGTCACAAGTACGCCGGGGCACTTGATCCTACTTAATTAACTACTAAGATACCCCGGCCCATGCATTAGTCACAAGTACCCCATATGTCCTATTTTTAGCAAAGTCATGCTAAAATTCACGGAAAATTTCAGCATGACCTTTGTTGAAAATAGGACACATGGAGTACCCGAATTTGCCGGAACGGAAGTTAATCGACATTCCAGCAAACTCAAGGGCCTCCCGGGGTACCTGCAAAATCATCACGACACGATGGTCGGAGACATGACCTTTGCCTAACAGTTCTGAACTCCTGCCAAAACTGAACACAACATATATATACCAAGCATCTTGCCAGCTAGTAGACCAGCTAGTAGACCATCATTTGTCAGGCCAAATTGAGGCCAAACAGAAAAACAATGTGGGCATGGCACAAAGTCCATGACCCAGAACAGGAGACATACCAAGCACTAAATGAGGACAGAAACAGACATTTAGAACAATTAGTTATTAGCTAAAATGTCTTGCTTGAATGCATCACAATTTATTCACTACTCCAAGGAGTACTATTTCTCACAATCCCAAGGAGAATAACTAGCAACAGAAAACAAAACACTTATGGTAGTATGTTGATGTCCAGCCAATGCACAGAAGTTAAAGGCACCCATTTAACTACGAAACAGCATTTTTTTGGAGCAACACTATTAACACTAGAGAATGAAAACTGAACTCAGTCATTACTCATTAATACAACTTTTTTGGTAGCAAAGTAGATTGACAGCTCTTGCATAAGAGAACAGCAAAGTAGTGATTGTATAATAAATCATATAACTTACAGGAGGGGTTATCCGATATTCTGGCTTTATAACAACTTGTATGCCCACTGCAGCGAAACAATGAATTATGTTAGTAACCATGAACTGTTCTCAATAACAGTACAGAAGGGCACAATATTGGGCAGTTTGTTAGTTTGGCATGGTAGCAACAGTAAAATATATACAAGCAGGCACTCCCTTCTCTTTATACCAATTCAAAGTCCAACCAATGTCTCACAATATTTTTCATTTTTCAGCATGACGCCCTTCTTCGCGAGGAAGCATGCTCTGACAAGCTAAGTTAAGTTACACATGTAATGGCCAAATTGGGGGAAATTACTAGCTAAACAAGTTTAAGCGCACACACATGCTGGCTACAAGAGAAATGATAGGGTTAAAAGACCAACAAACAAACTCGTGTAAAACTGCCTCAGTTTCAGGTCTAGATTGTTCAATTCCACTTTCCACTCACGAAACCACTCTCAGTTCGATCGAACGAAAGATCAATAGTGGCCAAAACTGAAGAAAAAACTGAATAAAAGCATGACTTGCATACAGAGCACATACCAAGCAGCGGCCTAAAATAGCAAGCATCAAATTAGTAGCAGTATCAAACTGGAAAAAGTACATCCATCGATTTCTAAGAATCGGTAGCATTACCAAATTATCAACTAGCACTAAGCAGCAAGTAGCAAGCAGCAAAAGGACACTGATTTAGTACCATTGACAGTTCACAGCAGCAAAAATCTGAGACGTACTAACACGAGCTATCAATCACAGTAGCAAAACAAATCCATTCGTCCATCTATTCAATATGCAATAGCAACATCCACCCATCCGGCTAACAAATAGAGGGGTGGGGAACAGGGAGATGAGAGGCACCTGTTCTCGAAGGAGATGTGGGCGGCTGGTCGAAGCAGGGGCGACGGGAGGGCCGGGGGCTTGTCGAAGCAGAGCAGCAACGACGGTGGGGAGGGCCGGCGGGAGGCGGCCAGGCAGGGCCTAGCGCTGGCGATGCTGAGAGGAAGGGGCCGGCGAGGCAGGATCGCCCTGGCGGCGGCGCGGATCCTCCCTCGAAGGCTCGAACCCTAGCCGCTGTGGGAGGGAGGAGCGGGGTGGCAAAGGAGACGACTGTGGGGGCGTGGGGAGTGCGGAGCGGGAGGAGGAGCCCGACGAGGTGGACGGGGCAGGGAAGGGAGAGGGAACTGGCGAGGGGGAGAGGGAAGGGGGGATCAGGCGAAGGGGAGAGGGAAGGGGGGATCGGGCACAATACTAATGGCGCACCACCCCTCGGTGCGCCATAAGTACATCCATACTAATGGCGCACCTCACTGTGGTGCGCCATTAGTATTTTTTTATAAGACAGTAATAATTTTTTAAACTTGTTTAAATCATAACAGTAATATTTTTTTTATAAGACAGTAACAGTAATATTTTTTTATAAGACAGTAATAATTTTTTTAAAAATATCATCAAACAGTAATGCCGGTGGAGCGGGGGAGGGTGCACGGGGTGCGGGGGGTCGGCGGCGGCGGTTGAGTAGGGGAGGGGTGCGGGGGGTCGGCGGCGGCGGTTGAGTAGGGGAATCGAGGGTGCAGGGGGTCGGCGGTGGTGGCCGGTGGACCGGGGGGTGCTCGGCGGCGAGGGGGACCGGATCTGGCGAGTTGGGATAGCGATCGAGATGGAGCGGGATCGAGATCGAGTGTCCATGAAATTTAAAAATATTCATGATAGTTCAAAAAGTGCCCATGAAATACAATCGAGAAATCAAGGCTACGATTTAAATACAATCGATCTTAGCTAGCTATTTGTTCACAATCTTCTTGCCCTTCTTTTTCGCAAATGGAGTTCTTCTGTGGAACGGACGTCCTTTAGGTAGGGTGGTCCTGCTTCTTCTTGTGGTGTATGCTGCTACTTCATCATCGTCGTCATGTTCGATCCTCGGGTCGCCGTACTTGTCGAAGTCTTGCTCATTGGCTACTCCATCCATTCCGATGATCTTCCTTTTGCCTCTCCTCACGACAACACGACTGGGCTTTGACGGGTCGGTAATGAAGAAGCATTGGTCCACTTTGGAAGCCAGTACCCATGGCTCATTTTTCGCGGTGACATTTGCGCCCGCGGTCTTGGATTTGGCTTCGGGTATAACCATGGTGGTGAAATACCGGTCTTCTTTTAGGACGCTCTTGGCCCATCTGACACGAAACATCGGGACCTTCTCTCCAGCATAGCTCAGCTCCCAGATCTCCTCGATCCTTCCGTAGTATCTGTCCTTGTCGTTACTGGTGTAGGATTCCATCGTTACCCCGGAGTTCTGATAACCATCGCTCTTCATGTCCTTGTCCTCGGTGTAGAATGTGTAGCCGTTGATATCGTACGCCTCATAGGTCATCAGGTTGTGCTCGGCGCCCTGTGACAAGGCGAATATGAGTTGTTCTTCCGTGGAAGAATCCTCATGTAAAGGGTACGACAGAAGCTTCTGCTTGAACCAACGTGTGAAACATGAGTTGTGCTCTTTGAGTATATCTCCGTCCGTCCTCTGCTGGCCTCGGTCATTGTACGTCTTCTTAATAAAGGTTTTATGCTCTACCACCCAAGGATCGACCACGTCTATGTGTTGTAGCGTGACTAGGTTTGCTCTTTCAAAGTCGGCGAGTCGACCCTCGAAGTCGACATGCATTTCGCGACGACCCTCATGGTGACCCCATCCAGCGAGCCTGCCGAGGTGCCTGTTGACGGGCAGACCAACGGGGTTCTCGATGCCTAGATAATTCGTGTAGTAGGAGATGCACTCTTCGGTCAGAAAGCCCCTGGCTATGCTTCCCTCTCGACGTGACATGTTGCGAACGTATCCTTTGATGACACCATTCATCCTTTCGAACGGCATCATGCTGTGCAGGAACGTCGGCCCGAGTTGGATGATATCGTCCACGATATGGACCAGCAGATGCACCATAACGTCGAAGAATGCGGGCGGGAAGTACATCTCAAGCTCGCATAGTATCACCACGATCTCTTCCTGTAGCCTTCTGAGTTGCCTCACGCCAACAGACTTCCGAGAGATGACGTCGAAAAAGTTGCATAGGCCAAATAGGGTTTCACGGATGTGCGCGTCCATGATCCCACGGATTGCAACTGGAAGTATCTGCGTCATCAGCACGTGACAGTCGTGAGACTTCATCCCGCTGAACTTCAGCTTCGCTGGGTCTAGGTATCTGCTTATCTTCCCCGCGTAACCATAAGGAAGTTTTACTCCTACGAGGCAGGTGAAAAACTGCTCGATCTCCTCCTGACTTAGAGTGAAGCACGTGGGAGGGTAGTCATTTCCGGTCTTCTTGGCCTTCTTGCCTTTGCGACGACTTTCCGTGTCCTGCTTCGCCTCATCATCATCGTCATCATCATGATCATCATATATAGCGTGAAGCTCCTGCCTGATGCCCATTGATTTCAAGTCTGCCCTTGCTTTCGGCCCATCTTTGGTCCTCTCTGGCATGTTGAGCAGGGTACCAAGCAGACTCTCGCACACGTTCTTCGTGATATGCATGACATCAAGGCTGTGAGGCACACGGTGGATCTTCCAGTATGGCAAGTCCCAGAGAACAGACCTCGTTTTCCATACCTTCAGTAGCGGCTCTGGCGCCTTTCGCTTCTTTCCCGGCTCTGGCGCCTTTTGCTTCTTTCCCGGCAGTGGGCAGTCTTTCCAATTTTTCAACAGCTCGTCTATTTCCTCGCCGCTCCTTGTACGCGGGCGTCCTCGGGGTTTAGTTTCACCATCGAACAGATCCTTGCGTTCTCTCCACGGGTCATCGTCGCGAACCCACCTTCGATGTCCCATGAACACAGTTTTTGAAGACCCGGGATCTCTATCTAGCTGGCGATACGTTGTGTCATCCATGCACCTGACGCATCCAGAAAATCCGTGGACCACCTGCCCCGCGACATATCCGTAACCAAGATAGGCGTGCACCGTCGTGAGCAGCGCGGCTCTCATAGGGAAATATTCTTTCTCTGCGGCGTCCCACGTATTGGCTGGCATTTTCCACAGCGTGTCAAGCTCCTCTTTCAGCAGCCCCAGATACAGATTGATGTCGTTCCCTAGTTGTTTCGGTCCTTCAATTAGCATACTCATGTGAATGTACTTCCTCTTCATGCACAACCAGGGGGGAAGGTTGTACATCCACACAAACACAGGCCAGGTGCTATGTGTGCTTCTCTGGCTGCCAAACGGATTGACTCCATCGGTGCTCGCGCCCAGCACGATGTTCCTTGGATCGTTCCCAAATTCTGGGTCTTTGAAGTTCAACGCTTGCCACTGGCTCGCATCCTTAGCGTGACTCAGCATCTTGTCTTTTTTATCTATCTCCGGATCATTTGCGTCATCTTCTCGCTTCTTCTCCTCCCTATCCGCGTGCCAACGCAGGAGCTTTGCTACCTTAGGGTCCGCGAAATACCGCTGCAGACGAGGAGTGATCGGAAAGTACCACACCACTTTTCGAGGAGCTTTCTTCCTCTTCTTGTATCGAGTGACGCCGCACACCAGACATATGGTAGACTCCGCGTGCTCGTCCCGATAAATGATGCAATTGTTCATGCACACATGGTATTTCACGTGCGGTAAATCCAGAGGACACACGATTTTCTTCGCCTCCTCCAAACTGGTCGAGCACTTGTTCCCCTCGGGAAGACGTTCGTGCCAGAATGACATGTTCTCGTCGAAGCATGCGTCGGTCATTTTGTGTTTTACCTTCATCTCCAGAGCCATGAGCGTTACTTTCAGGCGGGTATCCTCGGGCCTGCATCCTTCATACAATGGAGTAACCGCGTCTAACTCAAGTTGATCCATCTTGGCTTTCTCTCGGGCGGCAGCTATTGCGTTATCCGTCTGCTTGAGAAGCAGCTCTTGAATATGAGGGTCCTGCACCCAGCCCATCGATGGTCCAGCGTCGTCTGCTCCGCCGGCATCATCATCTTCATGATCATGCCCGTCGTCTGCTCCGGCATCTTCCTCATCATCATGTCCTGCATCTTCTACATGATGACTGTGTACAGCATCACCGTCGTGATCATCTCCTGGGGATTCTTCGTCTTCTCGCCCGCCCGAGCCGCGGTGGTTGTCTTGCTGACCTTCCTCATTTCTTGCCCGGCCCCCATGGACGACTTCGTAGTCATCTTCATCACCTTGCCACCGATAGCCATCCATGAAACCACGCAAGAGTAGGTGGTCCCGCACCTGCCCGGATTCCGGGTCCGCAATAAGGCTCTTCAGCTTGCATCTTCGACACGGACATCTTATCTCCGTCTTGTTCTTTTGAAGCATCTCGGCCTTCGCGGACCTCAAAAACCTATTCACGATGCCTTCGGTCATCATGCGGACCATGGTCGCCTGCGGGGTAGAGCAAAACGATATTTTAGAACCAAGAAAAAATTTGGCATGACTTTCCCTAAAAATAGGACCAAAAAGAATGCTTAATGCCAAAATTCTCGCCGAAACGGAAATGAATCAACATTCCGGCAAAATATTGGCAACTATCGAATTTCAAATACTGGTACACCTCCAAACACAAACACATATGCAACACCACAAACATATGCAACACCACGAACATACATAGATCTAGCTAGGCCATAAAAAGTGCATGTGCACATTGTTGTAGGGAGAACAACATAAATATAGCTTCCCCCCTTACTTACCTATCAAAACAAGGTAATTTAACCACTTAAATTGAATGAATCTATGGTGGAAATGAGGTGAAAAAGAGGAGGCACCCGAGACAAGGAGGAGGTGGAGAGAATGAAGTGGGGAGAAAGTGAGTGTGGGTAGGAGAGGCTGTCCAAAATATCTTGTTGCTGCCCACTTACTAATGGCGCACCAACTCTAAATGCACCATTAGTAATCCAGCTTATTAATGGCGCACCTCCTGGTGGTGCGCCATTAGTAGTTTTGCAAAAAAAATACTAATGGCGCACTGTCCCACAGTGCGCCATTACTAGTTTAAACTAGTAATGGCGCACGGTGGAACAGTGCGCCATTAGTCGTTTTGCAAAAAAGGGAATAAAAAATATAATAAAAAAAACAACATTAGTGGCGCACTTTCCGGCAGGTGCGCCATTACTAGTTACAACTAGTAATGGCGCACTGTGTCTGGATGCGCCATTAGTTTGTTTGGACAGGCGCACTAGTTAAAAAAAAAATTTGATACTAATGGCGCACCCGGGGCCAGGTGCGCCATTAGTAGTTTCAACTCTAATGGCGTATCAGAAGGTGGTGCGCCATTAGTATATACTAATGGCGCACCGCTTGTCTGGTGCGCCATTAGTGTCAATCCCATCTATAGCCCTTTTTCTAGTAGTGTCATATCTCCTGTCCGACCGAATTTCAGATTCAACTCCCGATACTTAACGCCTTCTTTGAAGGCACAAATTGCTTGGTGATCTGACACATTCTCCATTGTGTGGTGCAACGTGATCCATCTCTGGATATAATCCCTCAAAGTTTCATTCGGTTTCTGAATGCAACACTGTAATTCTGTCAACCCTGCCGGCCGCTTGCAAGTACCTTCAAATGTTCTGACAAATACTCGAGCAAGACCTTCCCAAGTATAAATACTACTAGGAGCTAACTGATTCAGCCATGCCCTGGCCGAGCCCTCCAGCATCAAAGGAAGGTGCTTCATGGCCTCTTCATCGTTGCCGCCACCGATCTGTATAGCCACTCGGTAATCCTTGAGCCAAGTGTCAGGCTTGGACTCACTAGTGAACTTACCGACTCCAGTCACCAATCTGAAGTTGGGAGGAATCACCGCAGACCTGATGGCTTTGCTGAAGCACTCTGGGCCTGAGACATGCACTCTGCTGCTGGTTGGAAAATCTCTGTCGGGGCCTTCTCTGTGAGCTCTGTTCCTGTCGACCAGACCCTGAACGAGAATAGATCTCGCATCAAAGCCCGGTTCCCTTAGGTCGAGTGGAATCCTTCGCCCACCACTGTGAGGGCGTCTGTCATCCTGCTGCCGAGGCATGTATGATCCACTCCTTAGGGGAGGCGTGGGCCCTCGACGATGATCATCGTGATCGAGTCGGTGATCATACTGCTCACGGGTTCTGTACTAATCTCGTCGGTCTCCACGTCCCTCACACCTCAGGGGCGATCTTGGGCTGTGAGCCGACTGGACTGTGTCTGCAACCACGGGTCTGCTTTGAATCCTATTCCGCGACTGAGTTACTACTGTATTCTGCTCTCCCGCAGCTCGGAGCAAAGCCCGGATCTGCACCAAACCTCGACCAGCTTCCGACTGGGAAGGTTGGATTGACTCCGCTATTCGGGCCGCAACTGCGAGATTCTGGATTGGAGTTCGGTATACCTGAGTCGGAGGTGGAAAAAGTTGACGTCAACTCGACTCGGGAGCACGCTGCCAAGCACGCTCGTCGAGTGCGCGCTGGAGGTTCTCTAGTCGAGTGCGCTCAGCCAAGTTGGCCAGGCACGCCTCCTCCAAGGCCTGGGCCTCAGGGGTTTCTCCAACGATGGGAGTGTGTAGTGCATCCATGTTCCGACGACGAAGTTCCTCCCTCCTCTGTGAAGAGAGGGGTTCGGGTCGGTACTCTTCGTGGACATGTGACGGATCGCCGTCACCATTGCCTCCGTCCTCAAGGGTGAAGCCAGGAGGACTACGTGGTCCATTGACCATCAAAACTTCCGCCGCGGGGTCGCTGCTGTCGCACTCGGATGCCATCTCTACGGAGCCAGTCGAACAGGCCGTAGAGAGTTTCGTCGGGCTCGATTGCCGTGACCTGGGGGTGGCCGATTGGCGAGCCACCGTGTGCCTCACCCACCGCTGAAGCCTCAACTGACCGGAACGTTTACCCCGGCGGGCTGCAGGGAGGGAGGTCGGCACGGGCGTCGACCGATACTGAGTCGACGGCTGCCGTAGGAGGACGCCACGAACACACGCGCGAAAGTGCGTTGCCCCGCCGACGGGGAGCGCCTCGACGTCGAGTGGCGCTTCTTGGAGCCAAGCGGAGTCGTCGGCATTGAATACGAGCGCACTGAGACGGATCTCGTGGCCCCTGGCCAAACCTCCTCTTGAAACCATGTTGATGGGGATCGGAAAAATCACAACTTCTCCAACAAGTCGCTAAGACACCTGCCCCACGGTGGGCGCCAACTGTCGTGGTTCTAGGTTTGACAGTAGAATAGGGGGGTAGGAATGTAGAGGCAAGATCCTAGCTATGGATGAGTTGTTCACACGAGTTTTACGAGTTCAGGCCCTTCTCAAAGGAAGTAACAGCCCTACGTCTCGGAGCCCGGAGGCGGTGGAATGGATTATATGCGTGTGTGTTACAAGGAGTGCGAACCCTTGTCCCTGAGGAGGGGGGTGGCTTATATAGAGTTCGCCAGACCCCTCCCGCCCTCAGTTACAAAGGGTTTAAGGTACATAAAGATGGAGACTTACTGGTAATGCCTGCAATAAAGATACATAATGACCATTAAGGCTATGACTTAATTCCCGACCGTCGCAGAGTGGAGTGGCTCTAGATCTTCTGGTAGTCGAGTGATTGTCCATATGGTCGAGTGTCTTCAAGACTGTCGAGTGGAACATAGCTTCATGGTCGAGTGGATGATGATTTTTCTTCGACTGCTTCTGGTTCTTTTAGAGATGTCCTTGGGGAGGGTATCTTGGACAGATCCATGACCCTACCCTAGGTACATAGCTTCATCAACTGCAAAGCCCAAAGCACGAGGAGCACCACTCCAAACCCCAAGTCAACGCTTAAGGAAGAAGAAGAATTGTTCTCAGGTCACATTCCGTAGCTATGGTTCATACTACTTTGCTCTTGCATCACTGTATTTACTCATACCAACTAATTTCAAATTTGAATGATGCAACTGAAACTCCAATGGTGCAACATGTATGGTTTAAACATGTTTCTTTAACGTGTTTGCTGTTGTAACTTGCTCTATGTTGATTTCAGTTTCAATTGAATAAACAGTTATATTCTCATGACATGCACCTTACAAGTGTTGTTATTGCTGTGTAGTTTCCCACACTTATATTCTGTCCAAGCTGCTTTGTCTTAAATAGATATGATTCGAATGGTATCTATCTTGATTTGGCAACATAAACTAGAATGATATAGACCATACAGTGACCATACTACATAGATATATGTTTGTTTGAGACATCCCTATTGGTCTCCAAGAAAGCTGATAAAAACTATATTGAAGAAACTGAGACAACCCCAAAGTCTTGTCTTGATGTAGTGTTCGAGTTACTTGCTACTACTGCTGGCACCAGCTCTTCAAACTCGCTGCCTGAATCAGTTTGGCTTCCTGAGTCTCAACTTCAAGTTGAAAGACATCGATCAGATGTTATGCGACAGGAAGCCGAAGGACTGAGGAAGTCCCTGCAGAATTCTGATGCATAATTTCTGGTGCAACAACAAGTGCAGGAGGATTTAAGCGCCAAACAAGAGAAAGTTAATAAGCTTGCTAAGCATCTTGCCAGCATTATGGGTACCCAGGATATTGTTTCCTGAGCTCTTCTGAAGTGGTTTCAGTTCTGGACTTGTTTTGCTGCGGCGTTTATATGCTGCTTTGTTCCTTATATTTGCACTGGTGGCGAACTTTGATGCCCAGTGGATGTAATATGTGTAATAGCTGTGATAGCCTAGCGTAAGTTGCTTGCCTCTTTATTTCCTTATTGTCTTGTTTATTTGTTTTCTTGTAGTCAATGCAGTTCTTTTTCCGTGGTTTGCTAGTGGCCGCAATAACCTACTTTTAAAAACTAGGCCACATTAACTATGGGCTACATATTTACTGTAGTTAACATGGGCCTCATACGGGCCATAGAAACAATGGGCCTTCTAAGGGCAGTAGAAACAATGGGCCTTCTATGGGGAGTAGAAACTTATACGGGCCGTTGACATAATGGGCCTTCTATGGGCCGTATCATCAATGGGCCTTCTACGGGCCGTATGATCGGTTGGCCAAACATGGGCCAATAACAGACGACATTATGGTCGTAAATGGGCTAGAGTTGAAATCGTCTGTTCATGGGCCGACCATAATGGGTCGTTGTTAATCGGCCGTATTTGATGACACTATGAAAACAGCCCAATGTATTAACGGGCCACAAACGGGCCGACTGTAACCACAGGCTGAATTTGGCCCACAAGCAGAAAATGACAGTAACGGGCCGAAAGTAAACGAATGCTGGAAATGAGCCCAAGAATAAATGTGCCGTGAGAAGGCCGAAAGATAACATGGGCTGGAAACAGCCCAATGGAATAATGGGCCGTTAATGGGTATAAAGTGATACACTGTTTATTACGGGCCAGTTTTACCACGGGCCGTTAATGGGCCAAGGGTTATTAAGGGCCTCATACGGGCCGAAAGACGTCATGGGCCATACATGGGCCGGAAGTTAAAACGGGCTGGAATTATATTGGACAGCCCAGATGATGCTACTGGGCCTAATTCGGATAGGCCGTAAACGGGCCCTGGGTTAGCGGGCTGTAAATGGGCTATATGCGAACAGGCCGTTAATAGGCTTGCCGTGGGCTGGCCCGCCACCTTTTGACCAAGTCAAACGGGCCGGCCTTTTCACATGAATCTATCTCTGTTGGGCCGTGCCATGTGTCGACGTATCATAAGCACTTTGGGTCCAATGAGTGGATGACATCTGTCCCAACGGCGAGCCGACACATGTTCCCTCTAGCCAATGATGATTTTACATGTGTAAAATCCCCATTGGTCGGGGCTGTTAATGGGTTATCGGATCCAAAAACGGACCCGATAGCTTAATGGCATTCCATTACGGTGGATGCCACGTGTCGGTCACCCTTGACGAAAGCACTTCTGTGACACGCGATTTATCGTCATGGAAGTGGACACTTCCGTGATGATAATTTTGGTAATGTCATGGAACACTTCTATGACAGCACAGGTATGACTATCTTGATTCTGTCATAAAATTGTCATGGATGTACATGCATGACAGAAAACGTGACCTACTGTGACAAACATGTATCATCACGGAAGTGTAATTTTCTTGTAGTGAGAGCATTTTATGATCACCCTATTACATTGTGATGTTTGATAGCACACAAGGTGTTCCTCCAGTATCCGGGAGTTGCATGATCAATATGTATTTGACATTAGGAAAGTAATAGCAATAAACTGAATGATCATATGCTAAGATAATGGATGGGTATTCTCCATCACATCATTCTCCTAATGATGTGATCCCGTTATCGTGACAACACATGTCTATGGTTAGGAAAACTTAACCATCTTTTGATCAACAAGCTAGTCTAGTAGAGGCTCACTAGGGACACAGTATTTGTTTATGTATCCACACATGTATTTAAGCTTTCGGTCAATAAAATTCTAGCCTGAATAATAAACATTTATCATGATTAAGGAAATACACTAATAACCACTTTATTATTGCCTCTGGGTCATATTTCCAACAGTCTCCCACTTGCACTAGAGTCAATAATCTAGTTCACATCGTCATGTGATTAACACCCAATGAGTTCTAGGTGTGATCATGTTTTGCTTGTGAGAGAGGTATAGTCAAAGGGTCTGCCACATTCAGATCCATATGTATTTTGCAAATTTCTATGTCTAGAATGCTCTACAGGTAGCTACTCTAGCTAATTGCCCCCACGTTCAATACATATCCAGATTGAGACTCAGGGCCGTCTGGATCGGTGTCAAAGCTAGCATCGATATAACCCTTTACGACAAACTCTTTGTCACCTCCATAACCGAGAAACATTTCCTTAATCCTCTTAGGTAACTAAGGATAATTTTGACCGTTGTCTAGTGATCCACTCGTGGATCACTATTGTACCCCTTGCCAAACTCATGGAAAGGCACACATCTGGTACACAACATGGCAAATATAATAGAACCTATGGTTGTGGCATAGGGAATGACTTTGATTCTCTCTCTATCTTCTGCCGTGGTCGAGCTTTGAGTCTTACAAACTTCATACCTTGAAATACAAGCAAGAACCCTTTCTTTGACTGATCCATTTTGAACTTCTTCAAAACTTATCAAAGTATGTGCTTTGTGAAAGTATTAAGCGTCTTGATCTATCTCTATAGATTTTGATGCCCAATATGTAAGTAGCTTCACCAAGGTATTTCATTGAAAAAATTCTTATTCAAGTATCCTTTTATGCTATCCAGAAATTCTATATCATTTCCAATCAACAATATGTCATCCACATATAATATCAGAAATGCTACAGAGCTCCCACTCACTTACTTGTACATACAGGCTTCACCATACGCCTATATAAAACCATATGCTTTGATCACCTCATCAAAGTGTATATTCCAACTCCGAGATGCTTGCACCAGTCCATAGATGGATCGCTGGAGCTTGTACACTTTGTTAGACCTTTAGGATCGAGAAAACCTTCTGGTTGCATCATATACAACTCTTCTTTAAAAAATCCATTAATGAATGCAGTTTTGACGTCCTTTTGCCAAATTTCATAATTATAAAATGCGGCAATTGCTAACATGGTTCGGACTAACTTAAGCATCTCTACGGGTGAGAAAGTCTCATCATAGTCAACCCCTTGAACTTGTCGAAAACCTTTTGCGACAAGTCGAGCTTTGTAGATAGTGACATTACCATCAGCTTCTGTGTTTTTCTTAAAGATCCATTTATTCTCTTTGGCTTGCCGATCATCAGGAAAGTCCACCAAATTAAGTCCATACTTTGTTCTCATACATGGATCCTATCTCAGATTTCGTGGCCTCAAGCCATTTATCGGAATCTGGTCTCATCATACTGATAACCCACAAGTATAGGGATCACAACAGTTTTCGAGGGTAGAGTATTCAACCCAAATTTATAGATTCGACACAAGGGGAGCCAAAGAATATTTGTAAGTATTAGCAGCTGAGTTGTCAATTCAACCACACCTGGAGATTAATTATCTCCAGCAAAGTGATCAGTAGCAAAGTAGGATGATAGTTTTGATAATAGTAGCAGTAGCAATAGTAATGATAATAGTGATAGCATTAATTTCATAGAAGTAACAGTAGTGACAACAGCAGTAGTAGCTTAGCAAGAACAATATAAGAGAAATTCGTAGGCATTGCATCGATGATTTGTTGGATGATATTCATCATGTGACAGTCATAACCTAGGGCGATACGACACTAGCTCTAGTTCATAAATATAATGTAGGCATGTAATCCACAAATAGTCATATGTGCTTATGGAAAGAACTTGCATGACATCTTTTGTCCTACCCTCCCGTTGGAGTGGGGTCCAATTGGAAACTAAGGGATTTTAAGGCCTCCTTTTAATAGAGAACCGGAACAAAGCATTAACACACGGTGAATACGTGAACTCCTCAAACTACGATCATCACCGGGAGTGGTCCTGACTATTGTCAGTCCTGGGTTGCCAGATCATAACACGTAGTTGGTGACTAAAACTTGCAAGACCAGATCTAGAACATAGATATAATGGTGATAACACAAACGGTTCAGATCTGAAATCATGGCACCCGGGCCCAAACTGACAAGCATTAAGCATTGCGAAGTCATAGCAACATCAATCTAAGAATAGTGGATATGAGGGATCAAGCCCTAACAAAACTAACTAGATTACATGATGAATCTCATCCAACTCCTCACCGACCAGCGAGCCTACAAAGGAATTACTCACTCCCGGTGGAGAGCATCATGGAATTGGCGATGAAGGAGGGTTGGTGATGACGAAGACGGAAGACCCGCCTCTCCGGAGCCCCAAACAGACTCCAGATCTGGCCCCCCGATGAAGACCGGGAGGTGACAGTGGCTCTGTCTCGTGAAACACGATAATTCTTCTGCCTCGATTTTTTTCTAGAAAAATAGGATTTCATAGCGTAGGTTTCAGGGTCTGCGGGGCCACCAGATGGGGACAACCCACCTGGTCGCGCTTGGGGTGGGGGGCAGGCGCGCCCTGGTGGGTTGTGCCCACCAAGGAGCCTCCCTTCGGTGGTTCTTGGCTCCGGAAATTCTCTTTTATTGTATAAAAATTCCTCCCAAAGTTTCATTCCAATCCGAGAACTTTTATTTCTACACAATTACGACACCATGGTAGTTTTGCTGAAAACAGCATCAGTCCAGGTTAGTCCATTCAAATCATGAAAATTAGAGTCCAAAATAAAAGGAAAAGCGTTAGGAAAAGTAGATACGACGGAGACATATCACATACCTTCTTCATAGTTCATAGGTTCACTATGGTCTAATAACATGGCTTCCAGGACAGGATTACCGTACCACTCTGGTGCAGAATGTGCTCTGTTCAACCTATGAGGTCTAGTAGTAAATTGATCCGAAGTTTCATGATCATCATCATTAGCTTCCTCTCCAGTTGGTGTAGGCATCACGAGAACGGTTTTCTCTGATATGCTACTTTCCAATTCGAGAGATGGTACAATTACCTCATCAAGTTCTACTTTCGTCCCACTCACTTCTTTAGAGAGAAACTCCTTCTCTAGAAAGGACCCATTATTGGAAACAAAGATCTTGCCTTAAGATCTGTGGTAGAAGGTGTACCCAATAGTTTCCTCAGGGTATCCTATGAAGACGCACTTCTCCGATTTAGGTTCAAGCTTATCAGGTTGAAGCCTTTTGACATAAGCGTCGCATCCACACTTCATACGGCGTCGTCTCAACGGATTTAATATTTACCTTCGGACCATTCCGGAGCTCCTCGTCATGTCCGTGATCTCATCCGGGACTTTGAACAACATTCGGTCACCAACATATATAAATCATATAATACTGTATTGTCAACGAACGTTAAGCGTGCGGACCCTATGGGTTCGTGAACTATGTAGACATGCCGAGACACCTCTCTGGTCAATAACCCATAGCGGAACCTGAAAGCCCATATTGGCTCCCACATATTCTACGAGGATCTTTATCGGTCGAACCGTTATGACAACATATCTAATTCCCTTTGTCTATCGGTATGTTACTTTCCCGAGATTCGATCGTCGGTATCTTCATACCTAGTTTAATCTCATTACCGAGAAGTCTCTTGACTCGTTCTGTAATACATCATCTCTTAACTAACTCATTAGTCATTTTCTTGCAAGGCTTCTTATGATGTGTATTACCAAGAGGGCCTAGAGATACCTCTCCGAAACTCGGAGTGACAAATCCCAATCTCGATCCATGCCAACTCAACAAACACCTTCGGAGATACATGTAGATCATCTTAATAATCACCCAGTTACGTTGTGACATTTGATAGCACACAAGGTATTCCTCCGGTATCTGGGAGTTGCATGATCTCATGGTCAAAGGAACATGTGTTTGACATTCAAGAAAGCAATAGCAATAAATTGAACGATCATATGCTAAGCTAACAGATGGGTCTTTTCCATCACATCATTCTCCTAATGATGTGATCCCGTTATCAAATGACAACTCATGTCTATGGTTAGGAAACCTTAACCATCTTTGATCAACGAGATAGTCTAGTCGAGGCTTACTAGGGACACAATATTTGTTTATGTATTCACACATGTATTTAGGATTCCGATCAATACAATTCTAGCATGAATAATAAACCTTTATCATGAATAAGGAAATATAAAATAACAACTTTATTATTGCCTCTAGGGCATATTTCCTTCAGTCTCCCACTTGCACTAGAGTCAATAATCTAGTTCACATCATCATGTGATTAACACCCATAGTTCACATCGCTATGTGACTAACACCCAAAGAGTTTACTAGAGTCAATAATCTGGTTCACATGGCCATGTGATTAATACCCAAAGAGTACTAATGTGTGATCATGTTTTTCTTGTGAGAAAGTTTAGTCAACGGGTCTGTCACATTCAGATCCGTATGTATTTTGCAAATTTCTATGCCTACAATGCTCTACATGGAGCTACTCTAGCTAATTGCTCCCACTTTCAATATGTTTCCAGATTGAGACTCAGGGTCATCTGAATCTGTGTCAAAGCTTCCATCGACGTAAATCTTTACGACAAACTCTTTATCACCTCCATAACCGAGAAAAATTTCCTTATTCCTCTAAGGATAATTTTGACCGCTGTCCAGTGATCCACTCCTGGATCACTATTGTACCCCCTTGCCAAACGCATGACAAAGTACACAATAGGTCTGGTACACAGCATGGCATACTTTATAGAACCTTTGACTGAGGCATAGGGAATGATTTTCATTCTCTCTATATATTCCGACGTGGTTGGGTTTTGAGTCTAACTCAACTTCACACCTTGTTACACATGCAAGAGACCTTTGTTTGATTGATCCATTTTGAACTTCTTCAAAACTTTGTCAAGGTATGTCCTTTGTGAAAGACCTATTAAGCATCTCGACCTATCCCTACAGATGCCCAACATATAAGCAGCTTCACCAAGGTCTTTCATTGAAAAATTCTTATTCAAGAATCCTTTTATGCTATCCAGAAATTCTATATCATTTCCAATCAACAATATGTCATCCACATATAATATCGGAAATGCTACATAGCTCCCACTCACTTTCTTGTTAATACAGGCTTCACCGAAAGTCTGTATAAAACCATATGCTTTGATCACCTCATCAACGTGTATATTCCAACTCTGAGATGCTTGCACCAGTCTATAGATGGATCGCTGGAGTTTGCACACTTTGTTAGCACCTTTAGGATCGACAAAATCTTTTGGTTGCATCATATACAACTCTTCTTTAAGAAATCCAATAAGGAATGCAGTTTTGACGTCCATTTGCCATATTTCATAATCATAAAATGCGGCTATTGCTAACATGACTCAGACGGACTTAAGCATCGCTATAGGTGAGAAAGTCTCATCGTAGATCAACCACTTGAACTTGTCAAAAACCTTTTGCGACAAGTCAAGCTTTGTAGATAGTAACATTACCATCAACGTCAGTCTTCTTTTGGAGATCCATTTATTCTCTATGGCTTGCCGATCATCGGGCAAGTCCACCAAAGTCCACACTTTGTTCTCATACATGGATCCTATCTCCGATTTCATGGCCTCAAGCCATCTGTCAGAATCTGGGCTCATCATAGCTTCTTCATACTTTGTAGGTTCGCCTTGGTCTAATAAAATGATTTCCAGAGGAGGATTACCGTACCACTCTGATGCGGATCGTGCTCTGATTGACCTACAATGTTCAGTAGCAACTTCATCTGAAGTTTCATTATCATTATCATTTGCTTCCTCTCTAGTTGGTTGTAACATCCCAAATTTTCAATTTTGAATGTTATACATAGGTCATCAATGCATATCATATTTTATTTGCATTTCGGTTGTGATCCTAAAAATCCTAAGCAACTCGAGGACTCACGGAGAGAGTTGGGGATTCCCCACCTATACCACCGACCCGGATGGTAGTAATTCTAGTAGACCACCATATTAATAGCAGTATTTCCCCATGTATATAGTAGTAGTCCGAGCACTTTGTAACGATAGTTCTAGACCGATTGTATGCCCTTGCTTGAATTGATTTGGTGTGACATGATTGTGTTTGTCTCATGTGCATATGGGTAGTGCTTTCTCACTAGCCCTCATTCTATTCTAATCTCTCCCCTCTAAACCCATCAGATGCCTCCGAGACGTGACCCCGGATTTTCCTTCCCACTAGAGCTCACTCAGTTGATCCAACAGAAGAATACATTGATGCAGTTGCTAGTCCAGAATCAAGGCAACAACAACAACAATAACAACAACCCACCGCCACCACCTCCAGTTGACAACTTAGCTCGTTTTCTGAGGTTGCAGCCGCTGGTGTTTTCTAGTAGCACCGAGCCAATAGTTTCTGATGACTGCCTACACAGGATTGGAAGGGAGTTGACCACCGCAGGTTGCACAGATGCCGAGAAGGTGTGTTTTGCCGCACACCAATTGGATGGACCCGCAGCCGCATGGTGGGAGAATTACACGGCCACCTTCCACATAGCCAACGTTACTTGGGAGTAGTTTCAGCAAGCATTCCGCACTACTCATGTCTCAACTGGAGCTATGAGCATGAAGAAGCATGCGTTTCGCAACTTACGCCAGGGCAACCGTACTGTAGGGAAGTACGTGGAGGAGTTTAGCAAGCTAGCTCGTTATGCCCCAGATGACGTGGCCACCGATGCTGCGAAACAGGAGAAGTTTATGGAAGGGATGAATGATAAGATGAGTATGCAGTTGATGGTGGAAACATTCAACAACTACCAGGAGTTGGTAGATAAGGCTCTTATGATTGAAGGGAAGCCGCAGCAGATTGAGAGCCGCAAAAGGAAGTATGGACAAGGGAAATACAATACAGGAGCTCAGCAGAAACCCCATTTCACCCTGAACCTAGGAGGATTTACCCATAACCATGGAGGCCACACTCACAATGGAGGAAGTTCGCATAACCACAATGGCCCTAGGAATGGAAATGGGAGTGGAGCAAGTAGTCAGAACCGCTCTAAACCAAGCACACCCGCCAAGAAGGACCAAAGTCATGTTACTTGTTTCAAGTGCGTGAAGACTGGACACTATGCCAATGAGTGCCCTGAACTCAAGAATGGAAATGGAAATGGAAGCTTTGGAAAGAATCCCAACCCTTTCAACAAGGGACAAGTGAACCACATGAACGTGGAGGAGGTTGAGGAGCAGCCAGATGCAGTTATTGGTAAGTTTTTGGTTAAGTCATTTACTGCAATAGTTCTTTTTGATACTGGTGCATCACATTCATACATATCAAGGGGATTCATGGATAAGTATAAGTTGCCCACCAAAGTTCTTAAGACACCTATGTTAGTAAGCTCACCAGGAGCGGAGTATATGGCAAGCAGTGGATGTTTTCAGATGCCATTGACCATAGGTAGGCATGTTTTTCCCTCAGACTTAATAATTTTGGAATCCCAAGGATTGGATGTGATACTCGGTATGGATTGGCTATCAAAGTATGGAGGAAACATTGATTGCGCCAGTAGGTCAATTCTACTCACCACAATGGAGGTAAAAAGGATTAAGTATGTATCCAGGCATACCCCTAAGAGTACTCACGTAAATTCCCTCACGGGAGTTGTTCAGGAAGAAGTGCATGTAGTGAAGGATTACCCGGATGTATTTCCAGAGGAACTACCAGGCATGCCCCCGGATCGAGACATTGAGTTTTTGATAGAGTTATTGCTAGGCACCGGACCAATATCAAAGAGACCATACCGGATGCCCGCAAATGATCTAGAGGAGATTAAGAAACAGATTAAGGAGTTATTGGAGAAAGGTTACATTCGACGAAGTTCGTCACCATGGGGAGCCCTAGTGCTCTTGGTTGAGAAGAAGGATAAATCTCTGAGAATGGTTGTTGATTATCGCGCGTTGAATGAAGTGACGATCAAGAACAAGTACCCACTGCCAATGATCAATGATTTGTTTGACCAGCTGCAAGGACCTAAAGTATTTTCCAAGATCGATTTACGATCAGGGTACCACCAGCTAAAGATTTGAGAATAGGATATACCTAAGACAGCTTTCACCACAAGGTACGGGCTGTATGAGTACACGGTTATGTCATTCGGATTGACTAACGCCCCTGCCTATTTCATGAGTATGATGAACAAGGTGTTTATGGAGTTCTTGGATAAGTTTGTTGTGGTGTTCATTGATGACTTTTTGGTATACTCAAAGAATGAAGAAGAGCATAAGGAGCATTTGCGTTTAGTTCTCGAGAAGCTCAGGGAACATTAGTTATATTCTAAGTTCAGCAAATGTGAGTTTTGGTTGAAGGAAGTTGGATTCCTTGGAATTGTTATATCAGGAGAAGGTATAGAAGTAGGCCCTACTAAGGTTCAGTCAGTCACTGAGTGGTTGGCAGCTAACTCAGTTGGAGAGATCCACAGTTTTCTAGGACTCACGGGATATTATCGGAGATTCATTGAGAATTTCTCTAAGATTGCGAGGCCCATGACAGAGTTGTTGAAGAAGGACACCAATTTTAAATGGACAGATGAATGTGAGGCAAGTTTTCAAGAGTTGAAGTAACGTTTGACTACAACCACAGTGCTGATTCTGCCAGATATACGCAAGGATTTCCAAGTGTATTGCGACGCATCTCGTTTAGGACTTGGAGGCGTGCTTATGCAAGACAGAAGAGTTGTTTCATATGACTCACGTCAGCTTCGACCACATGAGTTGAATTGTGCTACGCATGATTTGGAGTTAGCAGCTGTACTTCATGCACACAAGACCTGGAGACATTTTCTTATTGGAAACAATTGTGATGTGTACACGGATCATAAGAGTTTGAAGTACATTTTCACACAGAAGGATTTGAATCTTAGGCAAAGGAAATGGTTGGAACTTATAAAGGATTATGATATGAAGTTGCACTATCATCCAGGCAAGGCCAATATCGTAGCAGATGCTTTGAGCCGGAAGAGTTACGCCAATACCCTCATGAGCGGAGGATTGCCAATGGAGTTAGCTGAAGATCTCAGGGAGCTACGTTTGGAGATAGTCCCTAGAGGTTTTGTTGCAGCATTAGAAATTCAGTCGACATTATTGGAAAAAATCAAGAAGCTCAGAAGGATGATAAGGAAATTGTTGTGATAAAGGAGAAGATGAGCAAAGGAAAGGCCAAAGATTTTCGTGAGGATGATCATGACACCTTATGGTTTGAGGACCGTGTTTACGTGCCCAATAATGCAGAGATCAGGAAGTTGATACTTCAGGAAGCTCACGACTCACCATACTCGATACACCCCGGAAACACCAAGATGTATTTGGATTTGAAGGAGCATTTCTGGTGGACTGGTATGAAGAAAGATATTGCCGAGTATGTAGCCGTATGTGATGTATGTCAGAGAGTGAAGGCAGAACATCAGAAGCCAGCGGGATTACTGCAGCCTATGCCGATACCCGAATGGAAGTGGGACAAGCATGGCATGGGTTTTATCACCGGATTACCCAGGACCCGATCGGGATACGAGATTCTATCTGGGTAGTAGTGGATCACTTGACCAAAGTGGCTCACTTTATCCCAGTGAAAACCACCTATACCAGTGCGAAGTTGGCCAAGATATACATGACCAGGATCGTATGTCTGCATTGGATTTCCGAGGACTATTGTATCAGATAGAGAAACACAGTTTACTTCAAAGTTTTGGCCCCAGCTGCACCAGAATCTAGGCATCAGTCTAGAGTTCAGTACAGCTTTTCATCTGCAGACAGATGGACAGACCGAGAGAGTCAATCAGATTCTGGAGGACATGTTGAGAGCTTGTTGTAGGATCGAAGGTATGTCTAGAGGGGGGGTGATTAGACTACTTGACCAAATAAAAACTTATCCTTTTCCCAATTTTAGTTCTTGGCAGATTTTATCAACTTTGGACAAGTCAAGCAATCTTAACACAATTCAAGCAAGCATGCAAAGAGTATATGAGCAGCGGAAATTAAAGCATGCAACTTGCAAGAATGTAAAGGGAAGGGTTTGGAGGATTCAAACACAATAGGAGACACGGATGTTTTTGTCGTGGTTCCGATAGGTGGTGCAATCATACATCCACGTTGATGGAGACTTCAACCCACGAAGGGTAACGGCTGCGCGAGTCCACGGAGGGCTCCACCCACGAAGGGTCCATGAAGAAGCAACCTTGTCTATCCCACCATGGCCGTCACCCACGAAGCACTTGCCTCGCTAGCGGTAGATCTTCATGAAGTAGGCGATCTCCTTGCCCTTACAAACTCCTAGGTTAAACTCCACAATCTTGTCGGAGGCTCCCAAGTGACACCTAGCCAATCTAGGAGACACCACTCTCCAAGAAGTAACAAATGGTGTGTTGATGATGAACTCCTTGCTCTTGTGCTTCAAATGATAGTCTCCCCAACACTAAACTCTCTCTCATAGGATATGGATTTGGTGGAAAGTAGATTTGAGTGGAAAGCAACTTGGGGAAGGCTAGAGATCAAGATTCATATGGTAGGAATGGAATATCTTGGCCTCAACACAAGTGTAGGTGGTTCTCTCTCAAAAAAAGTAAGTTGGAAGTGTAGGTTTGTTCTGATGGCTCTCTCTTCGAATGAAGAGGTGGTGGAGGGGTATATATAGCCTCTACACAAAATCTTACCAGTACACACAACTTGCCAATCTCGGTGGGACCGAATAGATAAACTCGGTTGGACCATTCAGCAAAGCTAACCGTTAGGAGTTTCGGTGGGACCGACATGCAACTCGGTAGGACCGATATGGTTAGGGTTAGGGCATAACGTAGTATCGGTGAGACTGATTACACAAACTCGGTGAGACCGATTTTGGTAATAAGCTAACCAGAGAGTTGGTTAGGTAAACTCGGTGGGACCGATTCGCTCATCTCGGTGGGAGCGCAATGTTACAAAAGGGAAATAGAGAGTTTACATTGCAATGTCGATTGGACCGATCGCTCATCTCGGTGGGACCAAAACGTTACGAAGGGAAACAGAGAGTTTACATTGCAATCTCGGTGGGACCGATCGCTCATCTCGGTGGGACTGAAACGTTACGAAGGGAAACAGAGAGATTACAATCCCATCTCGGTGAGACCGAGATCCCTATCGGTGAGACTGATTTGCCTAGGGTTTGTGGCAGTGGCTATGACATCTGAACTCGGTGGCGCCGGATAGAAAGAATCGGTGGGGCCGAGTTTGACTTTTGGTTTAGGTTATATGTGGATGTTAGAAAGTAGTTGAGGGCTTTGGAGCATATCACTAAGCATTTTGAGCAAGAGCCTCATTAAGCAACACCTCATCCCTCCTTGATAGTATTGGCTTTTCATATAGACTCAATGTGATCTTGGATCACTAAAATAGAAAATGTAGAGTCTTGAGCTTTGAGCTTGAGCCAATCCTTTTGTCCTTAGCATTTTGAGGGGTCCACTTTTCTCATCCATGCCATGCCAATCATTGAGCTTTCCTGAGATATTAATCTTGAAATAGCATTAGCTCAATGAGCTATATGTTGTTAGGAATTACCAAAACCACCTAGGGATAGTTGCACTTTCAATCTCCCCCTTTTTGGTAATTGATGACAACATATAGATCAAAGCTTCGACAAATAATAATAAGAGTGATAAACATTGTCGCTTTGAGCAGTATGTGAAAAGCAAGAGCTCCCCCTAAATTTGTGCATAGTTTAAGATTTTCTTTGGACTGCAAATGCACAGTGAGTTAGGATCATGGGTTACTCTTCCATGTCACATACATCTTGGTGGAGTGCTCAAAATGATAATAATTAAATACATGCACTCATCACCAAGCAAAGTGAATGATCATATGGGGATATAAAAGGATAATGTCATCCAACAAGCATTATGGTAGCATATGATCAAACACACGATCATCCAAGTATCACACACAAGCATAAAGTATCTCAAACAAGCAAATAAACAAAGTTTAACCACCAAACAATAAGAGAGAACAAAAGGCAACACTCTCTCTCTCTCTCGAAGCCTATGATCTATACATTTTCTCCCCCTTTGGCAACAAGTTACCAAAAAATTTCATAAAAATGCATAGTGCTAGATCGAATCTCAGGCTTGATCTTCAGGTGGTGGTGTAGATAAAACGCCAAGGACGAAGGCATCAGTTAATGTAGATGGAGCTGGTGGAGTGGGTGCTGGAGCTGGTGGCACTGAAGCTGTAGCTGGTGCAGATGAAGTTGCTCTGGTGTCTGTAACAGGCACTGCAGCAGATCTTTGTCCTCTGGGCAGTCTAGCAAAAGCATCAGTGGTAGACTTGCCCTTCTTCTCCTGCACTTCATCCTGAAGTTGCTCAACAACTGACTGGATCTCGGTGAGCTTCACATCTAAGTCATAGAACTTCTGCTCCATGATCCTCTCCAAGCTCTCCTGGTTTTGAGTCAGGGTGGCCAATCCCTTCTCAATCCTCAGAGTGGAGGCAAAGAAAGTAGCCATGCTGATCTTGCTTGCTCTTCAGAAGATACTGAGATGCCTCATCAATGGTTGGCATCTTTGCAGCCTTTTAAGTCCTTGCCTTCTCCCTCTTTGCTTGTGCTTGCATAGAAGATGGTTCATTCTCATCCATCACCACGGTGTTGTCCTCAAAGTCTGGGTAGATGGGCATGTGTTCCTTGTCCAAGAGATATGTGCCAGTGCCCATCTTGGAGTTGATTAGCTCCTGGATCTGTGGGGCATACTCACAACTTCTCTTCTGATATGCAGCTGTTCTCTTTATGGTTTCCACAATTAGGCTTATGACTTTGAACTTTTGAGGCACATCAAATATGTGAAGCAGGTTAATTGCATGGCCTCTGATCATCTTGTGATCACCTGACTTTGGCAAGAGAGTGTGCCTGAAGATCCAGTTGATTGTTGGCAAACCTGACAGAAGGTAATGTACTGATCCAAACTTGTGTGTCTCAAGAGCAGCATCAGGGATCTCTTTGTATGTATGTGCCATGGTGCTGTGATCCTTCTTCTTCTTGGCATAGACATCCAAGTCATCTTCATTCTCCTCAGGAGAATTGATCAATTTTTCCCATTCTTCAACCGTTGACTGGTACCTAGTACCTTCAGACATCCAGACAATCCTTCCATCTAGGTAGAAATGAGCTGTGGAGTAGAACTGCATAATAAGCTCATCATTCCACTTTGTGAGCTTCTGAGCCACAAACTCATCGACTCCACATGCCTTGAAGCTGTCATATACACCAGGGAAGTGATCCTCATTTTCCTCAACGAATTTCCAATCAACCCATCTCATGTCACACACTACGGGCTTCTTTTCAAGTAAAATAGTCTCATAGAAGTCCTGATGTTCCTTTGTATGGAACTTGTAGTCCACAACAGTCATTCTCCTGGTGGCGTATGGATCAGACTCTCTCCATAGCCTCAATCATGAATCCTTCCTGATTTTCATATTCTCTGCAACTGGGTGTGCATCATTGTGATTAGGGATCTTGGGCTTCAACTTCCTCAAAACAATAGAATCATCTTCTTCTTCAGTACCTTGAGGCACTGGGCCATGTTCTTCTCCTCAGCAGGGATGTTCCTGGTGCTCCTCTTGGGTTTTGGCTTCGGAGCTGGAGCAGCAGTCTTAGGAGCAGTTTTGGGCTTAGATGGAACAACCCCTGCCCTTATAGCATCTCCCATGAGCTTTTGAGCTTTGGGTGCTGGTGCTGCATCCTCTTCCTCTTCCTCTTCTTTAGAATCTCTCATTTTTGAAGATCTGCCAAGCACTCTGGCAGTGGTCTTCTTGACCCTTTCCTTCCTTTTCTTTTATGCCACAACTTGTTCTTTGGGTGCAGATCCCAAAGTCTCTTGAGTGGACGTTCTGGCCTTTGGCATAGGTACTCTCTTGGTAGGAACCTTTTGCTTCATTCTTGTCTTAGTGGCAGCAGCTGTGCCATATTCCTTTTTCAAAACTTTCCTCTTTGAGGTGGCCTCTTCCTCAACAGCCACATAGTCCTCATCCTCAGAATCTGAGGTTCTCTTCTTTCTGGTCCTGGTGGCTGCCTTAGGCAAGTTGCTGGGTGTACTCCTGCTTCCCTCATCAAAGATGCTAGAGGGACTAGTGCCCTCACTTATGTTAACTTGCTCCTCAGACTTGTTCTAACTGTCACTCTGATCCAACATGATGCAAACACTGACAGCAGACCCTGTGAATAGATATAGATGAGATAGATTGGATGAGCATCACAAAGTATATAGGTTTTTGCAAAAGAATGAGTCAAAAACTTAGTTTTAGTTTTCCACAGAAAGCATTTCAGATCTAACGATTTGAAAACTCGGTGATACCAAAGCAGCTTTTGGAACCTAAACTAGTGAACTCAGTCAGGCCGAGTCATAGTTCGGTGGAACCGAGACTGCTAGGGTTTCACAAAGTATTGAACTCGGTCACACCGATTTGCAATTCTCGGTTAGACCGAGAATCACATGTGCAATGGCCTTAGACAAATCGGTGGAACCGATTTCAACAACTCGGTTGGTCCGAGATGATTTTGGCGGAAACCTAACCCTAAATTTTCAATCCACGACTAAACTACAGAGTGATTTTGCTTGATAGAGTGATCTCAATCGTGGCAAGATACATGGCAAAACAATGTGCTAGGAATCGGAGAGGGATTAGCACAATGATCAAGTCCATACCCTAAGTGCGGCGATGGACCTGCTACGGCGGCAACGACGGAGACGATTTCCGTTGACGGCGGCGGAGACCAGCGGCGGGAGGCAGCTGGCGATGAGGAGGACGATCCGGAGACCAAGGGAGACAGAGCAGGCTGAGCGCGGGCGAAGGGGTTCGGAAATTTTTCCAAATTTGGCCCGAGGATATATATAGCCTGACCCTATCGGTGTGACCGAGTGGAACAACTCGGTGGCACCGAGATTCATAACTGCAAGCATTTACTGAAACTCGATGTGACCGAAAAGTTCAAATCGGTTGCACCGAGATTGAAAACCTAGATCGACTTAGTGATCTCGGTATGACCGAAATGGATGAATCGGTCAGACCGAAACGCACAAAGAAGTTTTGGAAGTTTTAGTCTATGACGAATCGGGGACTCCGAATGCTCCTCACACAGAGTGGTTCGAATCTGACTTGATCAAACTTTGTGATGTAGCATGAATAGAGTTTGAGACAAGAAAAGCATAGATAGCTAGAGAAGGTTCTTAGGCATTCTTGTCCATCCACTTGGCAAAAGAGAAAGGAACCAAACAATCAAAACAACAAGTGGATGTCCTCGAATGAGTAAATTATGCAACCAACATGCTCACACAATAAAATGGCAAATGAAATATGTGGCAAAGCATGCACAACCAATTCTAGCATCTATCAAGCAATTGGCGATGACTAGGTCATCTATATATGAGTATATTGACTTAGGAGTCAAATGAGAACATTTGATCGTAGTTCATACTCATCGTTTAAGCACAATTGGGGTTACCACTTTTACATAAAGCGTTGTTGTGTTCACACCATTAGAGTTGCTTTAGCTCACTTCTTAGAGTAAAGCTCCCCCTATATGTGAGATCCCCCCTAAGAGGGATGAACTAACCTTGGGTTTTGTCGATGATGACTTCATGTAGATGTTGAAGATGTGGATGCTCAATGTTGATGTAGATCATTTGCAGCAATCCTTTGGAGTCAGTTGCACTTTCAATACCTACACGGGTTAGTCCCACAAGGAACAAACAAGGATATCCATAGACATAGAGTGATGCACACACAAGATGATGTCTATGATGTAAAATCGAGTACTACAGCAAAAGTTTCTATTTTGCACCGCACAAACCAACAAGAAATTTAATCATCCCAAAGGCAAACCATGGCACATTATTTTTATAATACAATGTATTTGTACAAGGGGATAATTATTTTTGTGAGAATCTTTATGAAAAATTCTACATTGTTTCCATGAGCATGAACACAAGTGTTCAAGGTCGACCCTCACTTCTCCAATGCATAACTTCCAATCGCTTCTCTTTTGTGAAAAGGTTTTTAACTTCCCCTCTATATTTTTTTGATTTTAAACTTTATAAAAGAACTAACTAGAAAGAAATGACTCTCTAAAACTTCCGGGTTGTCTCCCTGGCAGCGCTTTCTTTAAAGCCATTAAGCTAGGCATAAAGTGCTCAAGTAATGAATCCACCCGGATCCAAGGTATATCAAAGCCAATTTTAATTAACAATGATTTGGCATTTAGTAATGAGCACAAAGAAAAATATATCATGAAATGATGAAGTCTAACTCTCTTCCTATGCATCGGCATGTCATAAAAGAACAATTCATGCACATCAAGTAAAGGCCAATATATAGCATAAGCAGTTTCTTGCAATTTTATCGTGTTGGAAACATAAAGAGGTGGAGATGTAGTTCCTCACTCATAATAATTGCAAGTAGGAGCAAAAAGCACATGCATATTATATTCATCAAAATCATCATGTGTAGTGGTAGAATGCAACCCATCAATGTAATCCTTAATAAGTGCAAACTTCTCCGATATAGTGTAGTTTGGAGAATTCAAAAAGACAATAGGACTATAATGTGTGGGTGCAATAGCAACAATTTAATTCTTAACATAAGGAATGATATCAAGTTCATCTCCATAAGCATCATTCATATTGGCATCTTGGCCACAAGCATAGCAAGCATCAAGTTCACCAAGGGACATTTCAAACGAATCAACGAGATCATAGCAATTATCATGGCATTCATCCTTTGGTAAGAAAGAAGGGAAATTAAACAATGTATGAATTGAAAAGTTACTCTCATTAGAAGGTGGGCACAGGTGATCAATCCACTCTTCCTCCATTTGTTCTTCGCTCTCCTCCTCATCTTTTTCATCCAATGAGCTCACAGTTTCATCATTTTCTTCTTCCATATACTCCTGTAAAATGTTAGTCTCTTCTTGGACAGTGGAGTTATTCTCAATAAATACATCAATATCGGAATTGTATTTATAATTATCATAGCAAAATTTTCAGGTCTATAAAATGAATCATCAAAATCTTCAAACTTCTTAAACAAAGATTCAATTTCATAAGCACCTTTAAAGCAACAAATTCTTCTATTTGTTCCACATCACAGTAATCATATATACCATTAGCATAAGAAGCCAAGGTTTCATTTTCATTAAATTTTCATGAAAAGGGAAGATGTGCAACATTGATTCTAGAGCAACAAGTATAATCATGTCTCAAGCATAGATCCCGAGCATACCAACGCAACATACAAATTTGATCCCATAAAAGTTTCCCTTTTTGTGTCCAGCAATAATCCCTAAAGTATTCACATTGATCCAACGTTACTCCCATTATCAAGTTGAATGGGGTTTTCTCAAAATTATCAAAGTAGTGCATAATATTTTTCACATAACAAGCATTGAGGGTTTTAGGAGGCTCACCACCTCCATGAGTAGAAAGTACCACTATTTTTTGGTGTTTTGTGTTCCATATCCATAACTAAAGATAGAGAACAACTTAGAATAGAAAGCAAAAACTACTTAGTGATAAAGCAAACAAGCACACACGAGAAAAAAGTCTTGATAACCCACAAGTATAGGGGATTGTTTGTAGCCTTCTTTGATAAATAAGAGTGTCGAACCCAACAAGGAGCTAAAGGAAGAACGAATATTCCCTCAAGTTCTATCAACCACCGATACAACTCTATGCACACTTGACGTTTTCTTTATTAGAAACAAGTATGAAACTATTTTTTAGGTGTGATGCTAGAACTACTTTGCAAGAATAAAACTAGAAGTACTTTGCAAGATAATAAAAGTTAGGTGTTTAGTGAAAGGGTTTGTGTCAACAAGAAAGTTATTTGTCCCTAGGCAATCGATAACAAGTACCGGTAATCATTCTTGTAATTTTATATGAGGGAGAGGCATGAGCTAACATACTTTCTCTACTTGGATCATATGCACTTATGATTGGAACTCTAGCAAGCATCCGCAACTACTAAAGATCATTAAGGTCGTGAAACCCAACCATAGCATTAAGTATCAAGTCCTCTTTACTCCCATATGTCATACCCCACTTACTCGGGTTTAAGCTTCTGTCACTCTCGCCACCCACCATAAGCGAACCATGAACATGTTGCAACACCCTACAACGGGGTTCCCTGACATTTGCACGAGAACAGAGGGCACCGTAGGAAAACACCATAATTAAAATATACAATCATACCAACCAAGATCATGATTAACCCACAGGACAAAACGGATCTACTCAAACATCATAGGATAACCATAGAACATTGGGAAATAATATATGGAATTGAGCAGCATGTTTAAGTGGAGATTACAGCGGGGAGAAGAGGTGTTACATCACTACATAGAGGGGGGAGTTGGTGTTGACGGTAGAAAGATTGTTGATGTAGATCGACATCCCGATCGTTGCCCCGGCGGCATTCCGGTGCCACCGGAAGTGAGGGGGAGAGTGCCCCCTCCTTCTTCATCATCCTTGGCCTCCCCCCAGATGGGAGGAGAGTTCCCCCTCTGGTCCTTGGTCTCCATGGCGGCGGAGGGGCGGGAGCCCCTTCAAGATTGGATCCCCCTTCTATTCTCTTATGTTTCACCTTCTTCAAATCTGGCCGAAAACCATTTCTTATATTCCGGGAGATCCGTAACTCCGATTGCGCTGAGATTTTAACACGATTTTTTCCGGATATAATCTTCCTTGCGCCCGAAGTAGAGCTCCAACCAACGTTCGAGGAGGGCACAATCCACCACCACGCGCCAGGGGCCTCTGGCGTGCCCTGGTGTCTTGTGGGCTGTGTAGGCCTCCGTTTGTGGTGATTCCAACTCCCAAAAATCACATATATTCCAAAATAATTCTCCATAAAATTTTATTGCATTTGGACTTCGTTTGATACGGATACTCTGCAATACAAAAAACATGCAGAAAACAGGAACTGGCACTAGGCACTGGATCAATAGGTTAGTCCAATAAATCATATAAAAAGTTGCCAAAAGTATGTAAAAGTGGTATAATATTGGCATGAAATAATAAAAAATTATAGATACGACGGAGACATATCATTCAACACTCATCGGAGTGCATACATCGGTATGTATTATTTCCAACAAGTTATTAGCTCGCTCCATTGTTCCGGAGAACGGAGTTTTAGTCATCTTGCCCATGAGGCATGGTTCGCAAGTATCAAATGATTCATAATCAAGTGATTCCAAAAGTCCATCTGTATGGAGTTTCTTCATGCGCTTTACACCAATATGACTTAAACGGCAGTGCCACAAGTATGTTGCACTATCATTATTAAGTTTGCATCTTTTGGCATCAATATTATGAATATGTGTATCACTACGACCGAGATTAAATAAACCATTTACATTGGGTGTATGACCATAGAAGGTTTTATTCATGTAAACAGAACAACAATTATTCTCTGACTTAAATAAATAGCCGTATTGCAATAAACGTGATCAAATCATATTCATGCTCAACGCAAACACCAAAAAACATTTATTTAGGTTCAGCACTAATCCCGAAGGTAGAGGGAGTGTGCGATGGTTGAATCCTAAGATGAAAGAAGTGGTAAGAAAAGAAATATTAAAGCTCCTTGAGGCAGGTATAATTTATCCCGTTGCTGATGGTCAGTGGGTAAGTCATGTTCATTGTGTCCCTAAGAAGGGAGGTATTACTATTGTTCCTAATGATAAAGATGAATTGATTCCGCAAAGAATTATTACAGGTTATAGGATGGTAATTGATTTCCGCAAATTAAATAAGGCTACTAAAAAAGATCATTACCCCTTACCTTTTATTGATCAAATGCTAGAAAGATTATCCAAACATACACATTTTTGCTTTCTAGATGGTTACTCTGGCTTCTCTCAAATACCTGTGTCAGCTGATGATCAATCAAAGACAACTTTTACTTTCTCTTTCGTTACTTTTTCTTATAGACGTATGCCTTTTGGTTTTTGTAATGCACCTGCTACCTTTCAAAGATGCATGATGGCAATATTTTCCAACTTTTGTGAAAAGATATGTGAGGTTTTCATGGACGATTTCTCCGTTTATGGATCCTCTTTTGATGATTGCTTAAGCAACCTTGATCGAGTTTTGCAGAGATGTGAAGAAACTAATCTTGTTCTGAATTGGGAGAAATGCCACTTTATGGTCAATGAAGGTATTGTCTTGGGGCATAAAATTTCTTAAAGAGGCGTTGAAGTTGATAAAGCTAAAGTTGATGCTATTGAAAAGATGCCATGTCCCAAGGATATTAAAGGTATAAGAAGCTTCCTCGGTCACGCTGGTTTTTATGGGAGGTTCATTAAGGACTTCTCAAAAAATTCTCGGCCTCTGACTAATTTATTACAAAAATATATTCCTTTTGTCTTTGATGATGATTGCGTAGAAGCATTTGAAATACATAAGAAAGCATTGATTTCTGCACCTATTGTTCAGCCACCTGATTGTAATTTACCCTTTGAAATTATGTGTGATGCTAGTGATTATGCTGTAGGTGCTGTTCTAGGGCAAAGAATGGATAGGAAATTGAATGTTATTCAATATGCTAGTAAAACTCTAGACAGTGCCCAAAGAAATTATGTTACTACTGAAAAAGAATTCTTAGCAGTTGTATTTGCTTGTGATAAGTTCAGACCTTATATTGTTGATTCTAAAGTAACTATTCACAACTGATCATGCTGCTATTAAATATCTTATGGAAAAGAAAGATGCTAAACCTAGACTTATTAGATGGGTTCTCTTGCTACAAGAATTTGATTACATATTGTTGATAGAAAGGGAGCTGAGAACCCCGTTGCAGACAACTTGTCTAGGTTAGAAAATGTGCTTGATGACCCACTACCTATTGATGATAGCTTTCCTGATGAGCAATTAAATGTCATAAATGCTTCTCATACTGCTCCATGGTATGCTGATTATGCTAATTACATTGTTGCCAAATTCATACCACCTAGTTTCACATACCAGCAAAAGAAAAAGTTCTTCTATGATTTGAGGCATTACTTTTGGGATGACCCACATCTTTATAAAGAAGGAGTAGATGGTGTTATTAGACGTTGTGTACCTGAGCATGAACAGGAACAGATCCTACGCAAGTGTCACTCCGAAGCTTATGGAGGACACCATGCTGGAGATAGAACTGCACATAAGGTATTGCAATCTGGTTTTTATTGGCCTACTCTCTTCAAGGATGCCCGTAAGTTTGTCTTATCTTGTGATGAATGTCAAAGAATTGGTAATATTAGTAGACGTCAAGAAATGCCTATGAACTATTCACTCGTTATTGAACCATTTGATGTTTGGGGCTTTGACTATATGGGACCTTTTCCTGCCTCTAATGGATATACACATATTTTAGTTGTGTTGATTATGTTACTAAGTGGGTAGAAGCTATTCCAACTAGTAGTGCTGATCATAACACTTCTATTAAAATGCTTAAAGAAGTTATTTTTCCAAGATTTGGAGTCCCTAGATATTTAATGACTGATGGTGGTTCACATTTTATTCATGGTGCTTTCCGTAAAATGCTTGCTAAATATGATGTTAATCATAGAATTGCATCTCCTTATCACCCACAGTCTAGTGGTCAAGTAGAATTGAGTAATAGAGAACTCAAATTAATTTTGCAAAAGACTGTTAATAGATCTAGAAAGAATTGGTCCAAGAAACTTGATGATGCATTATGGGCCTATAGAACTGCATATAAAAATCCTATGGGTATGTCTCCGTATAAAATGGTTATGGAAAAGCATGTCACTTACCTCTCGAACTAGAACACAAGGCATATTGGGCTATTAAAGAGCTCAATTATGATTTTAAACTTGCCGGTGAGAAGAGGTTATTTGATATTAGCTCACTCGATGAATGGAGCAAACCCAAGCCTACGAAAATGCCAAGCTGTTTAAAGAAAAAGTTAAAAGATGGCATGATAAAAGGATACAAAAGCGTGAGTTTGATGTAGGTGATTATGTATTGCTATACAACTCTCGTTTAAGATTTTTTGCAGGAAAACTTCTCTCTAAATGGGAAGGTCCTTACGTTATCGAGGAGGTCTATCGTTCCTCGGTGCCATAAAAATCAACAACTTCGAAGCACAAATCCGAAGGTGGTGAACGGTCAAAGAATCAAACATTATATCTCAGGTATCCCATAAATGTTGAAACCAATGTTATTGAAACCGTAACCCCGGAGGAATACATAAGGGACACTTTCTGGAACGTTTCAGACTCCGAAAAGGAATAGGTATGTGGTAGCGGTAAGTAAACCGATCCAAAACAATTTTTAAGGCAATATTTCTCCGTTTTGGAATATTTAGAAAAATAGAAAAATAAGAAGCAGTCCGGGAAGGACACGAGGCTCCACGAGGGTGGAGCCCTACGCCCCCTACCTCGTGGGCACCTCGTGCGCTTTCCGGACTCCTTTTCTTACAGACACGTATTTTGGTCGGTAAAAATTCATTATATAACCTCCCAGGTTTTGAACCACCGTTATCACGCCAAATATCTCTTGGTCTTGTTTTCGAGCTGTTTTCTCAGGGTTATCGTAAGGCCAGCATTATGTCGTCTCCCCTCCCTCCAACATTGAGGGGCAACGATGCTTGGCTAATGAAGATAGAGCTGAAGAGAGAAGAACCCATGGAGATCAACAAGGATGAAGGGATCAAGAAGGCCACGGAGGACCAAGTTCCGGCAACAGAAGACATCCTTCAACTTGATCACAATCTTCTTACCCCAACTGAGATCGAAGCTTTCAAGATGATTGAGTTAGCTCGTATACAAAATAAGTATCTCACACGTGAAAATATTTTGTTGAAGGAGCATATCATCGCACTCAAAGGCATTATCCGCAAGTTAGAAGACCTCCTACGCTCGATGTGCGACTATCCATCATCAACAACTCCACCTTCTTCACCAACAAAGAAGAATTGAGTATCTGGTATGGGCACTCCCTTGGCAACTGCCAAGCTTGGGGGAGTGCCCCGGTATCGTATCACCATCACTTTTATCTTTACCGTTTTTCTTAGTTCGATCCTTTTGGTAATATCTTGATCTAGTAGAATAAAGTTTATGGCATGATCTAGTTTTGAGTTTTGCTTTATGATCCCTCTATGTAATCGAGTCCGTGAGCTATATATAATAAAGATTAGTGTTGAGTCAAGGGCTTGATTATTTTGCCATGATCCTAAGTGAATAAAAGAAAAGAGAAATAAATAAAAAGGAAACAAAGAGATCATATGGATCTTATGGAATGGAAGTAATGAGCTCACATAGAAAAGTATGATGAATAAAAGTTGTTGAGAGTTGACAAACATAGTTTTGGTCATCGTTGCAATTAATAGGAAGTAATAAAGAAAGAGAGGTCTTCACATATAAATATACTATCTTGGACATCTTTTATGATTGTGAGCACTCATTAAAATATGACATGCTAAAGAGTTGACGTTGGACAAGGAAGACAACGTAATGGGTTATGTTTTCTTACATCTGAGATAAATTATATTGTCATGGATCATCCAACATGGTTGAGCTTGCCTTTCCCCCTCATGCTAGCCAAATTCATCGCACCAAGTAGAGATACTACTTGTGCTTCCAAATACCCTTAAACCAGTTTTGCCATGAGAGTCCACCATACCTACCTATGGATTGAGTAAGATCCTCCAAGTAAGTTGTCATCGGTGCAAGCAATAAAAATTGCTCTCTAAATATGTATGACTTATTAGTGTGGGAGAAAATAAGCTTTATACGATCGTGTGATATGGAAGAAATAAAAGCGACAGACTGCATAATAAAGGTCCATATCACAAGTGGCAATATAAAGTGACGTTCTTTCGCATTAAGATTTTGTGCATCCAACCATAAAAGTGCATGACAACCTCTGCTTCCCTCTGCGAAGGGCCTATCTTTTACTTTTATCTCCTACCTTGCATAAGAGTCATGGTGATCTTCACCCTTCCTTTTTACATTTTATCCTTTGGCAAGCACAGTATGTTGGAAAGATCCTGGTATATATGGCTAATTGGATGTGAGTTTTCATGAACTATTATTGTTGACATTACCCTTGAGGTAAAACGTTGGGAGGCAAAACTATAAGCCCCTATCTTTCTCTGTGTCCGATTAAAACTCCATACCCATAAGTATTGCGTGAGTGTCAGCAATTGTGAAAGACTATATGATAGTTGAGTATGTGGACTTGCTGAAAAGCTCTTATACATTGACTCTTTCCTATGTTATGATAAATTGCAATTGCTCCAATGACTGAGATTATAGTTTGTTAGTTTTCAATGAAGTTTACGATTCATACTTGAAATTGTGATTGAATTATTACTCTAGCATAAGAAATCATATGACAAGAATTATATAAGTTGTTGTTCTAAGAATGATCATGATGCCCTCATGTCCGTATTTTATTTTATCGACACCTCTATCTCTAAACATGTGGACATATTTTTCGATTTCGGCTTTCGCTTGAGGACAAGCGAGGTCTAAGCTTGGGGGAGTTGATACGTCCATTTTGCATCATGCTTTTATATCGATATTTATTGCATTATGGGCTGTTATTACACATTATGTCACAATACTTATGCCTATTCTCTCTTATTTTACAAGGTTTACATAAAGAGGGAGAATGCCGGCAGCTGGGATTCTGGGCTGGAAAAGGAGCAAATATTAGAGACCTATTCTGCACAGCTCCAAAAGTCCTGAAACTTCACGGAAGACGTTTTCAGAATATATAAAAATACTGAGCGCAAGAAGTTCACCAGGGGGCCACACCCTGCCCACGAGGGTGGGGGCGCGCCCTACCCCCTGGGCGCGCCCCTACCTCGTGGGCCCCCTGGTGGCCCTCCGATGGCCATCTTCTGCTATATGGAGTCTTTCGATGAGAGAAAAAAAATCATAAGCCATCTCTCGGACGAAACTCCGCCGCCACGAGGCGGAACCTTGGCGGGATCCAATCTAGGGCTCCGGCAGAGCTGTTCTGCCAGGGAAACTTCCCTCCGGGAGGGGGAAATCATCGCCATCGTCATCACCAACGCTCCTCTCATCGGGAGAGGGCAATCTCCATCAACATCTTCACCAGCACCATCTCCTCTCAAAACCCTAGTTCATCTCTTGTATCCAATTCTTGTCTCCAAGTCCGGGATTGGTACTAGTGTTGCTAGTAGTGTTAATTACTCCTTGTAGTTGATGCTAGTTGGTTTATTTGGTGGAAGATCATATGTTCAGATCCTATATGCATATTATACCCCTCTGATTATGAACATGATTATGCTTTGTGAGTAGTTACATTTGTTCCTGAGGACATGGGAGAAGTCTTGCTATTAGTAGTCATGTGAATTTGGTATTCGTTCGACATTTTGATGAGGTGTATGTTGTCTCTCCTCTAGTGGTGTTATGTGAACATCGACTACATGACACTTCACCATTATTTGGGACTAGAGGAAGGCATTGAGAAGTAATAAGTGGATGATGGGTTGCTAGAGTGACAAAAGCTTAAACCCTAGTTTATACGTTGCTTCGTAAGGGGCTAATTTGGATCCATATGTTTCATGCTATGGTTAGGTTTACCTTAATACTTTTGTTGTAGTTGTGGATGCTTGCAATAGAGGTTAATCATAAGTGGGATGCTTGTCCAAGTAAGGACAGTACCCAAGCACCGGTCCACCCACATACCAAATTATCAAAGTACCGAACGCAAATCATATGAACGTGATGAAAACTAGCTTGACGATATTCCCATGTGTCCTCGGGAGCGCTTTTCTCTATATAAGAGTTTGTCCAGGCTTTGTCCTTTGCTACAAAAAGGATTGGGCCACCTTGCTGCACTTTATTTACTTTTGTTAACTTGTTGCTCGTTACAAATTATCTTATCACAAAACTATCTGCCTGTTAGCACTTATTTCAGTACTTGCAGAGAATACCTTGCTGGAAACCATTTATCATTTCCTTCTGCTCCTCATTGGTTTCGACACTCTTACTTATCGAAAGGACTATGAGAGATACCCTATACTTGTGGGTCATCATGCTGTTAAGCATAGTTTTTGCATCGTTCTTGTTTTGCTCGTCATTTGCAAACCATGCATCCGTTTCTGGTGATCCTTATATCGATTTCGACCAAAAAGACTCACTATTTCCAGTGGCATGCTTGGTTTTCCAAGTTGATGCCATGATCATGTTTTTCCTTCCCGAGTACCCAGATGCATTGCACATCATATCTTGCATCCCATGTCATGTCGTTGCATCATGTTGCTTGTGCATTGCACCGTGATTGATTATTGTTCTGTTGCTTGTGTTCTTGCTTTGGGTAGAACCGGGAGACGAGTTCGTGAACGAGGATCCTGTTGATTACCTTTATGAGGAGCAAGCTTTCGACAACCCAGAGAACTTTGCAGGCAAGATGATCATTACCCTCGATATCACTTCTATCTTTGCTTGCTAGTTGTTCGTTCTATTGCTATGTAGCGCTACCTACCACTTGTTTATCATGCCTCCCATATTGCCATGTCAAGCCTCTAACTCACCTTCCTAGCAAACCGTTGTCTGGCTATGTTACCGCTTTTGCTTAGCCCCTCTTATAGCATTGCTAGTTGCAGGTGCAGAGCAGGTTGTTCCATGTTTGGAACATGGATATGTTGGGATATCACAATATCTCTTATTTAATTAATGCATCTATATACTTGGCAAAGGGGAAGGCTTGGCCTTTTGCTCGGTGTTTTGTTCCACTCTTGCCGCCCTAGTTTCCGTCATACCGGTGTTATGTTCCTTGATTTTGCGTTCCTTACGCGGTTGGGGTTATGGGACCCCCTTGGCAGTTCGCTTTGAATAAAACTCCTCCAGCAAGGCCCAACCTTGGTTTTACCATTTTCTTAATAACAACTAAAATTTTCCTAGGGAGTAATTAACCCAAGGATTATCTTAATTCAACCCCCCTGGGCCAGTGCTCTTCTGAGTGTTGGTCCGAACCGGGCAGCCTACGGGGCCACCACGGGGAAACTTGAGGGTTGGTTTTACTTGTAGCTTGCCCCATCGAGTGTGCCCTGAGAACGAGATATGTGCAGCTCCTATCGAGATTTGTCGGCACATCCAGGCGGTCTTGCTGGTCTTGTTTTACCATTGTCGAAATGTCTTGTAACCGGGATTCCGAGACTGATCGGGTTATTCTAGGAGAAGGAATATCCTTCGCTGATCGTGAGAGCTTGTGATGGGCTAAGTCGGGACACCCCCTGCAGCGTATAAACTTTTGAGAGTCATGCTCGTCGTTATGTGGTAGATGGGAATTTGTTAATATCCAGTTGTAGAGAACTTGACACTTGACTTAATTAAAATGCATCCACCGCGTGTGTAATCCGTGATGGTCTCTTTTCGGCGGAGTCCGGGAAGTGAACACGGTTGGGTTATGTATGAACGTAATTAGTTCAGGGTCACTTCTTGATCAGTTATAGCTTTACATCTGTTGCGTAGTTTCTCACCTTACACTTGTACTCGTAAGTTAGCCACCATATTTGCTTAGCACTTGCTGCAACTCCACCCCATAACCACATCCTACCCATAAGCTTAAATAGTCTTGATCTCGCAGGTTTTGAGATTGCTGAGTCCTCGTGAGTCACAGATACTACGAAAGCAGTTGCAGGTGCCGATGATACCAGTGTGGGTGATGCCACCGAACTCAAGTGGGAGTTCGACGAAGACCTTGGGCATTACTATGTTTTGTTTCCGGATGATCAGTAGTGGTGCCCAGTTGGGACAATCAGGATTTATCATTTGGGGTTGTCTTCTTTTCATTTGGTTCCATCTGTAGTCAGACTATGTGTGCACTCTGAATGATGTATGAATTATTTGATCTTTGTGTGATGTGGCGATTGTAAGCCAACTATTTACTTTCTTGTTCATTACATGGGACACTAGTATAGCGAGATCCTAAACAAACGGTTTTTAACCCCTTTCCGCGGCGGCATTTGGAACCGTCGCCAAGTGAGTGTGGGCAATAGGGGGGTCCTTCCCACATGACCCAGAAACCGTCGCGGATATGCCCTCCTGGCACACACGCTCGGCAAAATGAGGTCGTGTGTGACCGGCAAGTGCTCAAATACGGAAATACGTACAGTAGAGCTAAACAAATACAATTATATGGCAAAATTGTGTCCGGTCGCAAGTACATCCCACACAGTCAGTCTCCGCTAAACATTTCTGTTCATATGTACATCCCCCATAGTCGCTCCAAGGAAAACATTTCTGTTCATAGGTACATCACACACAATTTTACCCATTAAATCGCTTGTGTTATTGAATATATCACACACGGTCCATGGAAGAAACTGTGTGGCAAAGGCTGTTCAACACACACAGTTTTCATGTGGTAAACGTTTGTGCAAGGTGGCCTAACGCAAATAGTTTTCAAGAGAAAGTCATGTGTGATTGTTCATTGATGCAACACGGTTTATTCCTAGAAACTGTGTGTGTTGCCTGAGGTCATCGCCCACAGTATTTTTTCAACAACCGTTTGCAATAGCAAAACCCAATTAGCAGGCTAATTATCTGATTATTCATAATCCATTTATTAATCTAATTGACAGTTCATATTAAGCACACAATATATTTCATTTTCATAATTAAAATACATCAGAGTACAACATCATATAGCTTCAACACTCAGCTACCCCATTACACAACTACACCAGGACCAAGTTTCACATGCAACATCTATAACCTTTCGAAAATAGCATCATAGACGGGACATAGACAGATGTATCTCATCTAGAAAACTGCTGAAGCAGAAGGCAAATGTTGAGCCTTCATTGATGTTGATGGCCTTTGTAACTTTAGGCCAGTGCCTTGGATGATTGACCGTCCATCCTTTGTCCTCTTCAGGAACACTTCAATATTGAACCATGGGTGTTGTATGAATACCTTCCTCGCATCCTAACCATACAGGTGGTTTGAGAGGTAATCATCAGTGAACTGCTTTGGAAAGGCTTGAAAACAAGGATGTGCATCAATATCTTCTCTATATTGGAAATGGGGCAAAGGAATAAAAAAGGCAAGGTATAACAGTTAGTACCATCTTGTAGTGAACTGATGTCTTCTTCATTGTGCAGACAAAGATCTTGTTGTTTTTTGTCGCCAATTTCTTTATCCTTACAATCTTGCCAAGTTTCTAGACTTGACTGATATTCATAGACAACTCATTTACCCATATGCAAAAAGGGTCGAACAGTGGGTCAAAACCTCTGACGGTAGGACATACATGTGCAAGACCAAATTGTTAAAATCCTAAATATTAGAATTGCTCCTGCAATTGCACAATAATGTGCTATTAGACAACGGACCATGCACGTGCTAACCTCGATTGTAAACCTCGGTGCTTCTCATTGTTTCCCTGCAACACATATAAGGTAGTTAGTCATCAGGTTAAGTAAGGGCTCGCATGCTATCAGTAAAATATGTTGATGAAAAATAATCACATTGCAGATTCATCAGATTAATTGAAGCCACGCGGAAAACCCATTTATCCAAACCAAGCATGATTAAGAACTAGGAAATATAGCACTTGTATATGTTTCTCATGTATTAAGTGCAGCCAAATTCGATTGATTCCTCACATGCACAACAATAGAAAATTCTACCCACGACAATTGGACATCGCATTGCAGTATTGAACTAAGCAGTTAACTAAACACCACGACAAATGAACCAAACATTAACTGAGCACCACATTGCACAATATAACATACTCCTAATAGAAGATCGGACAGTTAACCAAACAGTTAACTACAGCCAATTGTAGCAATTGTATTTGTTTCTCATGTATTTACTACAGCCAAATTCAATTTATTCCTCACATGGTATACAATAACAGAATGCACCCATAATTTTTTAAAGATAAATTCGATTTATTTCTCACATGGAAGACAATACAAAATTGCAGCCTAAAGAATTGAACATCACATTTGCAGAATTAAACCACACGGTTAACTGAAGACGACAACTAATTAACAAAACAGTTACTAAGTGAGCACCACACTGCACGACATATAGAACATATACTGTCGGTGTACTAGAGTAGGGGTACCCTAGTATCCCGAACTTGTGCACGGGCAGTCGCAGCATCCCGCGGCAAGGCTTGCCGGGTGACCGCCAAGGTCCTCCGTGGTTCCTTTGGAGCCATTCAAGAACAAAGTGTCCAAGCCAAGAAGACAAGACCCCGGCAAGAGGAGCTTGCCGGGAAGGCTAACAAAAGCATCCCAACACCCCGGCCAGAGGAGCTTGCCGGGAAGGCCACCCAAGGCATTGCGAGGAACTTGCCGCTGCGCACCACGCACCCCGGCAAGGCCCGGTGAGCGACAAGCTCCCGGATGCGACAAGACAACGACCGCGGCAAGGCGCTTGCCGCGACAAGCCACCTCTCCGAGCCCGCGCTCCAGCACATCCACCAACGTGTCGCTCTGGGGCCCCTCCAGGCGTACGTGGCGGAAGGCTGTGCAGCCAGGGGCGTGCGGTGGCAAGCGGCGCTGACAAGATCGCCATCGTGGCGAACGGTGGCGTCCCTGGCGGTCCCTTTTCGCACTGTTTAGGCGACACAGACGGGCATTTAATGCCCTTGTCCCCTGCCGTCAGGGTTAGGTATGATACACTGTAGCAGGTAGCTGTGCCTACCACAGCGCCTTTCCATTTTTGCCCTTTACCTCCGTTGCCACCTGTCGGTGACCCCTTGAACATATAAAAGGAGGCCCGTGTGCAACGTAGAGGGGGGTTCGAACACTCACGCTCGGTCTCGCTAGCTGCTGGTGTGTATGTAGCACTCCACGCTCCCGAGCAAGAAATCAATACAAATAATAAAGCAGGAGTAGGGTTTTACGCATCCGTGCGGCCCGAACCTGGGTAAATCGCTCGCGTGCATCGCCTCGATTTGCTCTTTGCATGACCTCCGCCCCCGCCAAACCGAAAGGGACCCGGTCCGCCGGTCCCATAGGTGCCCGTGGATCAGTACCCTGGCATCTTTCGCGCGCCAGGTAGGGGGCGTCGAAGTTGTGTGAACCAGATCCGGCGTTCTCGCGAGCTAGATCTCCATCATCTTCATCAACATGCCGCCGAAGAAGAAGGTTTCGGAGGCAGCTGCTCCGTCCGCGCCGAACCCACCATCGCCGGAGCAAATGGCTGATGGGGCGGGCGCCGGCGGAAGAACGCGCGTCGACGAGGGAGCTCACGGTGCTGCCAGGTCCAAGGACAAGGCTGCGCTGCCCATCGGCGGCGTAGCCGGCTCCCACAATGACCGGGCGCACTCCAAGACCTCGGCGTCCGTACATGCACCGCACCCGTCTCAGGAGGCGCGGGACCGGCAGCGTCATGGTACTCACGGTACCATGCGCTTGCTGGATCAAGATCGAGCTGGTGGATCTCGAAGTGCTCAAGACCACCATGCACGCCAACATGCTGGCGCGAGCGAGACACGTTCGCCTGGACGGGATACTGCTCCTTCTAACGTGGTTAGAAGTCCGAGCATATCCCTCTCCTCGCACCGTTCGCCACCGCCACCCGCCACTGCAGCAGAAGCTTTGGCGCGAGCTCAGCTGCTCCTAGATTACCCTCCAACGGCGGACAAGATCGACGACTGGAGGGCCACCATCCAGAGTCTCATCGGCTTCGCGAACGTCGACTCTCCACGGCAGCCGAGCACGTCTCAGCTGCGGCAAGCCAGCCAGGCACGAGCCGGAGACGACAAGACTGGTGGGGGTGCAACTACTGTGCACTCTCCGCCCCGAAGGCCAAGATCGTCAACTCACCGGATCCACCTCGACAGCGACTCCACCGCGTCGTCAGATCCGCGAGCTCGTCGCGATCGGCGCCAAGTTCTTCAAGAGCGACAACGAGAGGACGCTCGTACTCGCATCGAGCGCCGAAGAGAAGCGCGACGTCAGTCAGACCAGCGCGCTGGTCCCTCTGTCGACATGCATGCGCCAGGGGAACCAGGCGACTTGCCGTACGCGGTAGGTTGCCCTGCGTTCACTCGTGAGCTACGGCAAGTCCAGTGGCCCGATACGAAGAATTTCAAACCAGATGTACCAGAGAAGTACGACGGCAAGTCGCATCCGTCGGAGTTCCTCAGCATCTACACCATCGTGGTGCAGGCTGCTGGGGGCGGGACGACAAGATCCTTGCCAACTATTTCCCGTTGGTGCTCAAGCCCAACGTCAGGTCCTGGCTCATGCACTTGCCGGACAACTCCATATCCTCCTGGGCAGATCTATGCCATCAGTTTGTCGGCGCCTTTACAGGCGGCCACAAACCTCATGGCCAAGAGAGTGATCTTCATCTGCTCGTCCAGAAGGAAGGAGAGCCCCTGCGCAAGTACATTCAGAGGTTCAGCCGTGTACAGTACAACATCCCAGACGTCCACCCCGCCGCGGTCATCAGCGCGTTTCATCAGAATGTGCGTAACCGCAGGATGCGGGAGGAGATGGCGATGTGCAGGATCAGAGACGCTAGTGAGCTATATGCCCTGGCCGACAAGTGTGCACACGCTGAGGAAGGGAGAAGACTCCCCGGAGAAAATGCAGGAGCGGGAGGATCTGACAGCGAAGATGCTGCCCCGGCAAAGAAAAACCGGCGGCGGAACAGGAAGAAGAAAGGCAAAGAGGTGCTAGTCGTTGAGCAGTCCGGCAACGAAGGTGGCGCCAAACAGGCCAAGGTTGGTAGCTCCGGCAAGGAGATTGCCGCGTGCGCCAACTGCCAGGCTATGGCGGTCGCCGACAAGCAGGACGGCTCCGACAAGTAGTACTGTAAGATTCACCGCACCAAGGGCCATGACCTCCAGAGCTGCAAGAAGGTCGAGTAGCTTGTCCAGCAGCAAAAAGCTGAGTACGAGCGACGCGACAAGGAGAGGGCCCAAGGAGGTGCTGGAGAATCCGGCAAGAAGCGTGCCGGCCGGGGAGGACGCCGCGGCAAGGCCAAGCAGCGGCAAGGAGACAGACCTCCCCGGGGCCGCGACAACGATGAAGACGACGACGATGACGAAGACATGGATGATGTTGAGACCAGTGAGCAGGAGTTTCAGAAAGCCACAGAGGTCTTGTGCATTGACGGCGGTGCTTCCCTGCATACTTCACACCGCCAATTCAAACAGTGGGTGCGCGAAGTCAATGCAGCGGAACCACCTATCGAATCGCGCAAACTTCTGAAATGGTCCAGCACGCCTATCATCTTTGACATTGAGGATCACCCTAATCGCACAACTGCGGTCGGGTGTTTGCCGATGTTGGTATCACCAACTATCCGCAACCTCAAAGTCTCCAAGATGCTAGTTGACGGCGGGGCCGGCTTAAACCTGATCTCCTCCGCTGTACTCCAAAAACTCCAGATCCCCGACAGCGAGCTTGAAGAGACCGGCACATTCCAAGGAATCAATCCGGGAAGGAGCAAGCCGAAGGGGAAGGTCACGCTGCCAGTAACATTTGGCAGCGAGCTAAACTTCAGGACTGAGAAGGTCACATTCGACGTTGCCGATATTCCATTGCCTTACAATGGGATACTTGGTCGTCCAGCACTCGCCAAGTTCATGGCAGCCTCTCACTACGCATATAACATGCTGAAGATGCCAGGCCCGATAAGCGTCATCTCTGTCCCCGGTGACAGGAAAGATGCCGTTATCTGTGCCGACAAGATCTACCGGGAAGCAGCAGCCGCAGCAGATCACAAGTCACTTGCCGCTGAAGCTCTCGGGGGGAAGAAGACCAAGTCCGGCAAGAGCTCTGATGCCCACTCCGGCAAGCGCACCTCTTCGGAGTGCTGCGCTGCCGTCGAGGACGCACCATCGAGCTCCACCGGCAAGTGTAAGAAGACGATGGCAGCTCCGCCAGAGACGAAAAAGGTGTCCGCCAAGGAGGACGGCACTGGTGGTACCTTCACCATCAGTGCCACTCTCGACCCCAAATAGGAAAGCGCGCTCGTTGCTTTCCTGCGGGCGAATGTCGACGTGTTTGCGTGGCAACCGTCTGACATCCCCGGTGTTCCCAGGAAAGTGATTGAGCACCACCTTACCGTATGTCCTCATGTGCGGCCCGTCAAGCAGAAAGTCAGGAAGCAGGCAGTGGAGCGCCAAGAATTCATTGCAGAAGAAATCAAGAAACTGGAAGCAGCAGGCCTTGTCAGAGGAGTGCTCCATCCTACGTGGTTGGCCAATCCTGTAGTCGTGCACAAGGCAAACGGGAAATGGAGACTTTGTATCGATTTTACCGATGTTAACAAAGCTTGTCCCAAAGACCCATTTCCTTTGCCGCGCATTGACCAGATTGTTGACTCCACAGCCGGATGTGATTTGCTTTCATTTCTTGACGAGTACTCAGGATATCATCAGATCTTCATGGCAGAAGAAGATGAGGAGAAGACCGCATTTGTTACTCCATGTGGCACGTATTGCTTCGTACGAATGCCTTTCGGACTAAAAAATGCTGGTTCAACATTTGCAAGGGTAGTTCATGTCGCTCTTGAGCTGCAAATACACAGAAATGTGGAAGCATACATGGATGATATAGTGGTCAAGAGCAAGGACAGAGCAACTTTGTTCCAAGATTTAGACGATACCTTTGCAAATCTGCGCAAGATCAGCCTCAAGCTCAACCCAGAGAAGTGTGTGTTTGGAGTTCCCTCCGGCAAGCTTCTCGGGTTCTTCGTGTCTCAGCGGGGAATTGAAGCCAATCCCGACAAGATCAAGGCCATTGAGCAGATTGAAGCACCAAAGCGCGTCAAGGATGTAAAAAGACTTGCCGGTTGCGTGGCTGCTCTCAGCAGGTTTATCTCTAGGTCTGCTGAGCGCGCCCTGCTGTTTTTCAAATTATTGAAAAAGGCAGGTCCAATAAGATGGACTCCGGAAGCGGAGGATGCGCTGCAAGACTTAAAGAGATACCTGTCCTCCCCTCCAATACTTGTCGCACCTAAACCACAAGAGAAGTTGCTGCTGTACATAGCGGCAACCAATCAAGTGGTTAGAGCTGCGTTAGTAGCAGAGAGGGAGGCAGATGGTGAGCCAGCAACCACGGCAAGCGCATCCAGCGACAAGCAGGGGGCTTCCCCGACAAGCTCTGGTCCCGACAAGGATGGATCTGCTCAGATGCAGGAGGAGATACAGAAGAAGATGGTGCAGCGCCCAGTTTACTTTGTCAGTTCCCTTCTCCAGGGGGCTAGGTCAAGGTACTATGGTGTGCAGAAATTGCTTTTCGGCCTTCTCATGGCCTCGAGAAAGCTGCGCCATTACTTCCAAGCACATGAGATCATAGTTGTCACTCGCTTTCCACTGAAGAGGATACTGCAGAATCCAGAAGCGACAGGCAGGAATGTTGAGTGGGCACTGGAACTGTCAATCTTTGACCTCAAGTTTGAGAGCACTTCAACTATCCAGAGCAGAGCATTGGCAGAATTCATAGCAGAATGGACGCCAACACCGGATGAAGAAATTCCAGAAACGAGCATCCCCGACAAGGAAGCAAGCAAAGAGTGGCTGATGTACTTTGATGGTGCCTTTTCGCTGCAAGGTGCCGGCGCTGGTGTGCTGCTTGTCGCACCCACCGGAGAGCACCTCAAGTACGTAGTCCAGATGCACTTTCCCAAGGAGCAAGCAACAAACAATACTGCGGAATATGAGGGCTTGCTTGCCGGTCTCCGGATCACGACAGACCTTGGGATCAAGAAGCTCATTGTCAGGGGTGACTCACAGCTTGTCATCCGCCAAGTAAACAAGAGTTATCAGAGTCCGTTGATGGAAGCTTACATCGACGGAGTGAGAAAGCTAGAAGAGCACTTTGACGGCCTACAAATGGAACATGTTCCAAGAGCTCAGAACGCCATTGCAGATGGCCTGTCAAAGTGCGCCGCACTTAAGTTACCCGTGGAACCAGGGATCTTTGTGCTCAAGCTGAATCAGCCGTCCGTAACGCCATCAACTGTACAGAGCAAGAAGAGGAAGTTGGTTTCTGGTGACTATTTTCCGGCACAGCTTCACGAAGCCGGCGCCAAGAAAGTCCCCAAGATCAACGCCAAGAGCGCTGAGGAGCAGTCTGCTCCGGCAAGCCCTAGGGTTTGTTCCGTTGAAGCAGAAGCTACCGACAAGTTTTGCTCCGGCAAGCTTGCCGGGGACGTCAAGCTCCGGCAGAGACCCAGGTTCTCGCCGTAGAAGCGGACGTTCCCGCAGCCGCAGATTCGCCTTTAGTCCTTGTTGTCGAGCCACAAGCTCCAGCATGGGCGCAGCAAATTGTCCAATTCCTTCAGACAGGAGAACTTCCCGAAGAATAAGAAGAAGCGGAAAGAGTAGCCCGGCAGTCAAGTATGTACCAGTTTGTCGACAAGACACTGTACAGAAAAAGGCTCAACGTTGTGAAATTGAAGTGTATTCCCCGGGAAGACGGACAAAAGCTGTTGGCAGAGATACATGGAGGTATATGTGGTCACCACGTTGGCGCAAGAGCACTTGTCGGCAAAGCATTCCGGCAAGGTTTCTTCTGGCCAACAGCCCTCCAGGATGCAACTGCACAAGTAACCAAGTGTGAAGCGTGCCAGTTCCATTCCAAGCAGATACACCAACCAGCTCAAGCTCTCCAGACGATCCCTTTATCCTGGCCATTTTCGGTCTGGGGGCTCGACATCCTCGGCCCCTTTCCCCGAGCTGTCGGGGGCTTTGAGTACTTGTACGTTGCAATCGACAAGTTCACAAAGTGGCCGGAAGTGGAACCAGTGAGGAAGGTGACAGCACAGTCAGCAGTCAAGTTCTTCAGGTCGATTGTTTGCCGCTTCAGGATCCCTAACAGGATAATCACCGACAATGGTACACAATTCACGAGCCGCACCTTCATGCAGTACGTCCAAGATCTTGGCGCCAAGGTCTGCTTCGCTTCTGTTGCTCACCCGAGAAGCAACGGTCAAGCGGAGAGGGCAAATGCTGAAGTGCTGCGCGGGCTCAAGACCAGAACTTTCGACAAGCTGCACAAGTGCGGAAGAAACTAGATCGAGGAGCTGCCGGTGGTTCTTTGGTCGATCAGGACGACGCCAAATCGAGCCACAGGTCAGACACCTTTCGCTCTAGTCTGTAGAGCAGAGGCAGTTATCCCCACGGAACTCGTATACGGGTCACCTGAAGTGCTCGCTTATGATGAGCTTGAGCAAGAGCATCTGCGACAAGATGACGCGCTGCTCCTTGAGGAAGACCGTCTTCAGGCTGCTGTGCGAGCTGCTCGCTACCAGCAAGCTTTGCGCCGCTACCATAGCCGCAAAGTTAATGCTAGAAGTCTCGAGGAAGGCGACCTTGTTCTTCGGCGCGTTCAGTCCGCCAAGAATTCCAACAAGTTGACGCCGAAGTGGGAAGGCCCTTACCGGGTGAAACGAGTCACTAGGCCTGGCGCTGTCCGCCTTGAGACCGAAGATGGCATTCCGGTGAGCAACTCCTGGAACGTTGAGCATCTTCATAAGTTTTACCCGTAAGGCGCAGTTGTCGGAACCTATTCCGGCAACCACCTTTTGTACAAGTCTTGCCGCTGTTGCATGTAATCCTTTGTACAAAGCCGGGCGCAGATCCCGTGCATAAGTAAAGCTCATGTGCTCCGCACATTTTGTCGATTTTATGCTTCTTATTATTTGGCATATATGATCTCACACTTTGTGCAGCACCTAAACCCCAGTAAGCAATAACGAGCCGTAAAGGCGCATATCTGTATTGTCTCTTCTTTCTTTTGAAAGCAAGGTTCCCCCCGCCCACAAGTTTGCCGGGGAGGAAAGGAGAAGACGATGGTATGGACCAGGCGCCGTTCA